>NC_053501.1:7669939-7872439 GCF_905171775.1 Rana temporaria | reverse complement strand
TTCTAGTTATGCCTCTGAGCTTGCGTTGGGTCCGGACCTGGAAGTTAGCTGTCATTGCTGGGCCAATGAGCTGCAGGTAAGAGATTCCAGGGCAGCTGTACATATACAAAAGTACAAGGATCCTTATGACAGGGTTTGACAAATTTGCTTGGAATCTAGGAGCCAGCTAAAAAAGTTAGGAGCCAGAAAACGCGCCCCGTCCCGACGAGCTTGCGCGCAGAAGTGAACACATACGTGAGCAGCGCCCGCATATGTGAGGTACCGCCGCGATTGGTAGAGCGAGAGCAATAATTCTAGCCCTAGTCCTCCTCTGTAACTTAAAACATGCAACCTGTAGAGTTTTTTAAACGTCGCCTACGGAGATTTTAAAGGGTAAAAGTTTGTCGCCATTCCACGAGCGGACGCAATTTTGAAGCGTGACATGTTGGGGATCAATTTACTCGGCGTAACATTATCTTTCATAATATAAAAAAAAATGGGGATAACTTTACTGTTGTCTTATTTTTTTATTAAAAAAAGTGTAATTTTTTCCCCAAAAAAAGTGCGCTTGTAAGACCGCTGCGCAAATACGGCGTGACAGAAAGTATTGCAACGATCGCCATTTTATTCTCTAGGGTGTTAGGATAAAAAATATATATAATGTTTGGGGGTTCTAATTAGAAGGAAGGAGATGGCAGTGAAAAATAGTGAAAAATGACATTAGAATTGCTGTTTAACTTGTAATGCTTAACTTGTAATACCAACGGCCACCACCAGATGGCTGCCAGCTTACACATCTGGTGGTAATAACTTGTAATACCAACGGCTCACCACCAGATGGCCCCCCCTTCCAAGCCAAGGACCCTATTTCTAGTCGTAATGGCGACCTGGCGACCGGGATTTGTCAAGCCCTGCCTTATGACATCATGGACCTAATATGGTCCATGATGTCATGAGCAACCCAATCTCTTTGTATGTCCCGCCGCCCACAGCTCAGGGGCCCAGCAGTGTCAGCCAACTTCCAGGTTCACATAAACTTGTGTTTGGAACAAAGCCAAGCTCGTCACTAGTTCTAATGAGCGTCTGGAAAACTATTATTATATCCAAACAGGTTGTAGCAACACCTTCTTCTAATCACCATGGAAGGGCAGACGTTGTTCTCCAAGAATAGGATGGGCGGTGTGAGAATTGTGGAACCGCCCCGTTTTACTTACATAATCCGATCCTTGGTGGCAGGAAAGCTTCATAAATGTTAATCCTTTGATTTCCATGGACGAAGGTGGGATCTTAAAATGACATTAAATGTGGAAGACGCATTGGGGGCAGTCGGAAAAGGGGAGGATCAGAGAAGACAGGATCAAACAGCCTTTTTACACAATGCGGAGGATTAACCCCTTAGGTTCCACAGTGAGTATAACAAGCATGCTTTACTGCATATACACACTGATTTTACTGTTTTGGGTTTAGTAAAATGTTATCACTTTATTACCACTTTACACTGCCCATGCATTTTTGATGCACAATAGAAATGCGCAATTTGTTTTGTTCCAAATTCGTTTTTTTTGTTAAAATTCAGCATTTTTTTAAAAATTGTCGCTCTATTTTTGTTTATAGCGCAAAAAATAAAAACCGCAGAGGTGATCAAATACCACCAAAAGAAAGCTCTATTTGTGGGGGAAAAAAGGACGTAAATTTTGTTTGGAAGCCACGTCGCACGACCGCGCAATTGTCAGTTAAAGCGACGCAGTGCCGAATCGCAAAAAGTGGCCCGGTAATTGACTTGCAAAATGGTCCGGGGTTGAAGTAGTTATACATCAGGGCCCGGATTCAGATAGCCTTTACGCCGGTGTATCTATTGACACGCCGCGTAAGTGCTACGAAGCGCCGGCGTATCTTCTTTCTGTATTCAGAAAACAAGATACGCCAGAATTTTACTAAGATACGGCCGGCGTAAGTCTCTTACACCGTCGTATCTTAGGCTGCATATTTACGCTGGCCGCTAGGTGGCGCTTCCGTAGATTTCCACGTCGAATATGCAAATTAGGTAGATACGCCGATTCAGAAACGTACGTCCGCCCGACGCATTTTTTTACGTCGTTTACGTTAGGCTTTTTCCGGCGTAAAGTTACCCCTGCTATATGAGGGGTATCCTATGTTAAGTATGGACGTCGTTCCCGCGTCGAATTTTTTAAATTTTACGTCGTTTGCGTAAGTCGTTCGCAAATAGGGCTGTACGTAAGTTACGTTCACGTCCAAAGCAATGACGATTAGCGGCGTAATTTCGAGCATGCGCACTGGCATTCTTTCACGAACGGCACATGCGCCGTTCGTAAAAAAACGTAAAATACGCGGGGTCACATGAAATTTATATAAAACACGCCCACATCATCCAGATTTGAATTAGGCGGGCTTACGCCGGACCTCATACGTTACGCCGCCGTAACTTAGGGCGCAAGTTCTTTTTGAATAAGGAAATTGCGCCCTAATTTACGGTGGCGTAACGTATCTGAGATACGTTACGCCCCGCCGATAGATACTCCAATGTATCTGAATCTGGGCCGAGATCTGTATTTGGATGATACATTGTACAGAATTATTAATTGATATAATGGCCAATAAAAGTCCATTGCTCAGTGTAGGAGATCATTTCTGGGCATTGATACATTGTATCATTGTATTGTGAACTGATGGGGACCTTTGTTAGTGTTATATCTCTGTATCTATTCTGTTGCTAATGCAGAGATATTTAATAGAAAATGATACAAAATCCATCCCATAAACATCCATAGGACAGAATATATTCCAATGACACAACAGCAGGCACGCCGCCGTGACCAATTTATATTTCAAGGTCCCTCTGGGACACAGAAGATCAAATTATTCCCGGCCCCCCCTGGCCCTCCCATTTACAATTACTGGAGGCATTTTGATTTATTCTTCTAGCTCTGGAATCCAGGCAGGTCAGAGGTCGCAGCTCCAGTGCATGGCGTTCATTTCTGCGCTCTGTGTATGGGGCGTGACGGCGCGGCTGCTGAGCGTCGCTGCATCACTTATAATCCTCCTTGTATTAAAGAGGACCTGTGCTACATTTAAAGCA
Source organism: Rana temporaria (assembly GCF_905171775.1). Classification (NCBI taxonomy): domain Eukaryota; kingdom Metazoa; phylum Chordata; class Amphibia; order Anura; family Ranidae; genus Rana; species Rana temporaria. The sequence goes on along the minus strand of NC_053501.1, from coordinate 7,869,363 downwards.
GAACTCCACCCTCACCACCAGTCTTGCACAGTAGTAGCGGCTCCTCTCCTGGACTGAAATGGCTTAAGCTGTGTGCACACGTGGCGGGAATCCCGTCGGGGGGGAAAAAAACGTCAGTTTTCCCGACGGGATTCCCGGCAAGCCAACCTTGCCTAGCCCTGTGTACACACGGCAATTCAAAAGAACCGCCGTTCTTTTGAATGGCAAGAACGCTGTGACGTCATCGACTACAATGAGCAAGCTGCCGTCGCCGCCATCTTGCTACACCCTACACTACCCTTGTATGCTACCACGCATGCGTCAAATTCTTTTCGAGCATGCGCAGTGAGACTGCAATGGGCACTGTAAGTACCGTATGGCACAGTGAGACTGCAATGGGCACAGTGAGGTATGGCACAGTGAGACTGCAAGGGGCACAGTGAGGTATGGCACAGTGAGACTGCAATGGGCACAGTGAGGTATGGCACAGTGAGACTGCAAGGGGCACAGTGAGGTATGGCACAGTGAGACTGCAATGGGCACAGTGAGGTATGGCACAGTGAGTCTGCAATGGGCACAGTGAGGTATGGCACAGTGAGACTGCAAGGGGCACAGTGAGGTATGGCACAGTGAGACTGCAATGGGCACAGTGAAGTATGGAACAGTGAGACTGCAAGGGGCACAGTGAGGTATGGCACAGTGAGACTGCAAGGGGCACAGTGAGGTATGGCACAGTGAGACTGCAAGGGGCACAGTGAGGTATGGCACAGTGAGACTGCAAGGGGCACAGTGAGGTATGGCACAGTGAGACTGCAATGGGCACAGTGAGGTATGGAACAGTGAGACTGCAAGGGGCACAGTGAGGTATGGCACAGTGAGACTGCAAGGGGCACCGTGAGGTATGGCACAGTGAGACTGCAAGGGGCACAGTGAGGTATGGCACAGTGAGACTGCAATGGGCACAGTGAGGTATGGCACAGTGAGACTGCAATGGGCACAGTGAGGTATGGCACAGTGAGACTGCAATGGGCCCAGTGAAGTATGGAACAGTGAGACTGCAAGGGGCACAGTGAGGTATGGCCCAGTGAGACTGCAATGGGCACAGTGAAGTATGGAACAGTGAGACTGCAAGGGGCACAGTGAGGTATGGCACAGTGAGACTGCAAGGGGCACAGTGAGGTATGGCACAGTGAGACTGCAATGGGCACAGTGAGACTGCAATGGGCACAGTGATGTATGGCACAGTGAGGCGTGCAAATTGGCATTGTTGACCCTCTTTTCCGCTTACAGTAGCTGCTGCATTCTCACCCTAGGCTTATACTCGAGTCAATACGTTTTCCCATTTTTTTGTGGTAAAATTAGGTGCCTCGGCTTATACTCGAGTATATACAGTAGTTATTTCTGGGATAGTCGAGAGAGGCATCCATTCGACCAAGGCCAGGATCCGGCTAAGTGGCACGGCGTAAGTCGTGTGCATTTTTAAGCGTACCTTGGAAGCCCGTTTATTTTATTGCACGTCGCACGTTCAGGCGTGTGCACAGTAAACAGCCCCCCCCCCCCCATCGTAAACTTCCCCTTCATCGATTGGCTAAAATTCTGTTTAATTTTTCACGCTTCGCCGCCATACGACATCACCTCCGTTTTGTGTTCGGCTTCGCAGTCATGCACCTCGCAACCTTTCCACATTCCCTGCCTTAATAATTACGGCCTTCAATTAACTCCGCCCAGTCTATAGAACGGTTACGATAAGCAGCGCCGCTCAGATTCAGCCGATCGTCTCTGTATATTTGCCCAGCTGAAGTGCGTTTGCTTTTCTCCGAAAGCTCCCTCGCGGCGGGCAGATAAGCGTAATTATTATTGGAATGAAAGGCCGTATCTCTGGTGTGGCGGAGCGGCGGCCTGCGGACCTGATAAGTGACATCGTACGCTTGTCACGGCGTAATAAAACTCCTCGACGAGCGTTATTAATACTTATTTTACTGGAATAATTGAGGTTGCTCAGCAATGAAGAAAGCGGCTAATTAAAACAAACACATAAATCTGGCTTTCCACGATAAATCTCTCTATTGCACATCGCTGTGCTGCGAGGCGGGCGAGAGCCGCAGGGCGGGCAACCGCAAGGTGCAACCTGGGGAAATCCCATCCCCCGCCCCCCCCCCCCATTCCCTCCTAGAGGCTACTTGGTATTCAGCTGGGAGACTCCGTTCCCAGAATCCTCCTCTGGTAGCCACACTGGCGTCTGAAGGTGCCGCAATCAGCGAGATAATCTCCACATCCTAAATGATTCGTAGGGTTCAATACTGAGTTGGCCCCGCCCTTATTTTTTTCTTCCTGTTTTTACGTTAATAAATCCCAAACCAAAAAACAAACCAGACCAAAACATTGTAAAACAAAACAGACATACACCATTTTTGGCAAAGTACCGCTACAATGCATCACCTGACATGTGTCGTCCACCCACAGGGGTTTGGTCATGGAGGCTCCATGACTAAGTGCTGTGGACGGGGCGAAACATGTCAGTGGGCGTGGCCTGAATGGTGTTAGGCTGAGGCAGCAATCACCTATTCTACGCTGGGCTTGTATGGTGTGCGTTGGTAAGCTGAGATTTTTTTTCTATTTGTTCTGTACAACGTACGCTATATTACCAAAAGTATTGGGACGCCTGCATTTACACGCACATGGGGCCAGATCCACATAGCGAGTACGCCGGCGTATCTACTGATACGCCGGCTTACTTTCAAATTACCCGCGTCGTATCTTTAGTTTGAATACTCAAACCAAGATACGACGGCTTCTGGGTTCAATCCGACAGGCGTACGGCTTCGTACGCCTTCGGATCGTAGGTGCAATACTTCGGCGTCCGCTGGGTGGAGTTCGCGTCGTTTTCCGTGTCGGGTATGCAAATTAGCTTTTTCCGACGATCCACGAACGTACGCGCGGCCGTCGCATTCTCTTACGTCGTCTCTAGTCGGCTTTTTCCGGCGTATAGTTAAAGCTGCTATTTTGCGGCGTATAGATAGACTTGCCATGTTAAAGTATGGCCGTCGTTCCCACGTCGAAATTTGAATTCTTTTTTTTTTGCGTAAGTCGTCCGTGAATAGGGATGGACGTAAGTCACGTCTAAGTTCGAAAAATGACGTCGTTGCGACGTCATTTCGCGCAAAGCACGCGGAAAATTTCGAAACGGAGCATGCGCAGTTCAATCAGCGCGGGGACGCGCTTCATTTAAATGAATCACGCCCCCCTACCTGCCGATTTGAATTCCGCCGTCAGAAATACACTACGCCGCCGTAACTTACGGCGCAAAATCTTCCTGGATTTGACTTAAAGCCAGGTAAGATACGGCGGCGTAGCGTATCTCTGATACGCTGCGCCTATCCAATTCTTTGCTGATCTGGTCCATGAACTTTCATGGCATCCCAGTCTTAGTCCGTAGGGTTTTAATATTGAGTTGGCCCCGCCCTTTGCAGCTATAACAGCTTCAACTCTTCTGGGAAGGCCGTCCTCAAGGTTTAGGAGTGTGTCTATGGGAATGTTTCTTCCAGAAGCACATTTGTGAGGTCAGGCACTGATGTTGGATGAGAAGGCCTGGATCACAGTCTAGAAAACTCCTTTTAACACCCAAACATTTAAAAAAAAAATTTAAGCAGAGACCCTACAAAAAAAAAAAATACTGATCGTTGCAATTTTTTTTATGTCACACGGTATTGTTGTTTTACTTGTTTTTGGAAATAATAATAATAATAATAAAAAAATAATATAGCAAAAAATAAAAAATAAAAGATACTGATTTAAACAAAAAGTACCAGAAAGAGCCTGGTATTCAAATTAAATCACATTTTTTTGCTAGAAAAACTACTTATAACACACAAACATATGATTTTTATTATCAGAGACCCTTCAGAATAAAATACTGATCGTTGCAATTTTTTATGTCACACGATATTGGTTTCTCAATTGTTTTTAAAAAAATGAATTAAAAAAATAAATAAAAAAATAAAACACAATATATTCCCCATTTTTTCTGTAAAAATAATATAGCAAAAAAAAAAAAAAACACAATATATTCCCCACTTTTATTGTAAAAATAATATAGCAAAAAATAAAAAATACTGATTTAAACAAAAACCCAGCAGATTACTGATTGTAACGGAATGGCCCGTGATACCCAGAGACTTTTGAAGGATGCGGGGTACTCCTGTGCCAGCTTCACTAATGACTCTTGGGTCTAGGGTCATCCTATGTCCAATAGGGGCATAGGATGACTGAGAACTGATAATTCATGTATTACAGGATATCTTGACATATTACAGGTGGTTTATTATGACCCCAACAGGTCAATAAGAGTGTCTCATTCAATGTGTAACATAGACTGTTGAGATGTTAATTAAGTCCACCTGGCTGTGGTGATGGGGCTTGCTGTGATTGCATTCTGTTGTCCATTGTGCTAATTAGGTCTGCTCCTAAGATCTTTCATTGTGTATGCTAATGACACTGTTTTTTTGTGAAAATACTATTGATAATAGATGTGGAATGTGACTTGTCAGCTGTAGTAATTAACTCCTCTAGATTCGGTGCCAGAATGTCTGTCTGGGATGTGGATTGAGGGGGAACTCGTTAAGCACCCATTGTGTGATGTTTTGGGTGGAGAGTTTCAGTGTCCCTGTGATTACTGTAGCATTCTTGTAACTGTATATAACAAGGCTGAGTTACCATTAAAGGATTCATTTGTTTGAACCAGAGAGAACAGCGCTTGTGTCTCGTCTTTCTGGGGGGAATTCTTATGGATCGTGTCTGCTGGATTGTTGGAGTGTCGGATAAGCTGTCTTGGGTTGGTGGAATGGAATATTGTAACGGCGTTAACCCCTGACCGTTACACTGATCTTCTAGTTACATCATGTGATCAGCTGTCATTGGCTGACAGTTGATTACATCTTAAGGGGCCGGGATCGGGAACTCCTGATTCTGGGTCACTAGATGGCTGTGATCAGTTACTGCCTCTGATTGGCTACCACAGTGATCAGTTACTATCATGTGAAGCCCGCCCCTGTGTTTTTCTCTCTCTCTGAGAATGGAGAAGAAAGATACATTGTATTTTTCTCTTTCCTTGCAGAGAGGGGAAAAAAAACTTGGCATCAAAACATTTTGGGTAATTCCACATATAGAGGAAAGAGCTCGCTCCAAGCAATGGCACTTCTTGTATAAATGGCGCTCAAAGGAAACAAAGAACAGCCATAGTGCAATATTGCCAAAAGAAAAATAAATGTATTTAGTTAAAAAACTGCTTACATCAAGGATAAAAACCTGCAGTAAAAAGCAATGGGAGTAGTGACACACAGGCCTCCTCACCGTACTTAGGTAAAAACACCACCAGAACCGACGTTACAAGGCTCCACCCAACACGTTGCGTCACTGGTCACGTGACTTCCTCAGGGATTCCCATCTTTTTCTTTTACATTTATTACGCAGTGTCTTTTGAGTACACTACTAAGTGGTTGCAGCTAATTCACGGTCACTATACATGTACTATATATATATTTTTTTTTCTGAGTTTATTTTTACTATATTCACTGGAGGTTGATGGTTTATATTTACTTTACTTTATATTTACTTTATATTTACTAAATGAAAACATAGTAGCTCGCAAGTTTTTCCCTTACACGTATGTGGTATTGCTACGGAGAATTTCTTTTGGGTTGTTTTTTGGTGATAAATTAAGGTAGTAGCAAGAAATATACGGATACATTTAAAAATGTATATTATATTTTTTTTTGCTTTTTTGGGCCACTTTTCTTTCCATGATAATACAAAGAAAAATAAGGAGACATCCATTACCATTTATCACCAAATGAAAGCCCAATTTGTCCTGAAAACACGGTACAATCCGCCAGGATGTACAAAGTAGTTGTGATGATATGTACGGCAGGGCTCGACAAATCCCGGTCACCAGGTCGCCATGGCGACTAGAAATAGTGTCCTGGCGACTTGACTTGGCTTGGCTTTTTTTGTGAGCTGGCGCCATCTGGTGGTGAGCCGTTGGTATTACAAGTTATTACCACCAGATGTGAGCTGGCGCCATCTGGTGGTGGCCGTTGGTATTACAAGTTAAGCATTACAAGTTAAACAGCAATTCTAATGTCATTTTTCACTATTTTCACTGCCATCTTCTTCCCTCTAATTAGAACCCCCAAACATTATATATATTTTTTATCCTAACACCCTAGAGAATAAAATGGCGATCGTTGCAATACTTTCTGTCACGCCATATTTGCGCAGCGGTCTTACAAGCGCACTTTTTTGGGAAAAAATTACACTTTTTTTAATTAAAAAATAAGACAACAGTAAAGTTATCCCCATTTTTTTTAATATTATAAAAGATAATGTTACGCCGAGTAAATTCATACCCAACATGTCACGCTTCAAAATTGCGTCCGCTCGTGGAATGCCGACAAACTTTTACCCTTTAAAATCTTCATAGGGGACGTTTAAAAAAATCTACAGGTTGCATGTTTTGAGTTACAGAGAAGGTCTAGGGCTAGAATTATTGCTCTCGCTCTACCAATCACGGTGATACCTCACATGTGTGGTTTGAACACCGTTTACATATGCGGGCGCTGCTCACGTATGTGTTCGCTTCTGCGCGCAAGCTCGTCGGGACGGGGGGGGGTTTTCTGGCTCCTAACTTTTTTAGCTGGCTCCTAGATCCCAAGCAAATTTGTCAAACCCTGATGTACGGTTTTACTAACACATGTCAAAATTGCAAAATTGTACTTAGGCATTAAGATTTGTTTTACCCTTAGGTGTGAAGGGTTTAAATATGCTTTAAAGAGAACCTGTCATGGAAAAAAATATGATGAACTTTATTGCTGATCTCCTTCTAAATAATGCTGCTTTCCTGGCTGTCATTCCGCTCTACGTACATAGATGGCACCTGGCGGGGCATGCTGAGAGCTCCGCAAGTCTGATGTGCAGCTGCTCCCGGAATTCCCCAGGAAGCGGATTGCATCAGACAGAAGACGAGCTGTATATTTACTGTTCTCTATAATTATGTTTGCTTTAACCACTTAAGACCCGGACCATTATGCAGCTAAAGGACCAGGCCCCTTTTTGCGATTCGGCACTGCGTCGCTTTAACTGAGGCGCGGTCGTGCGACGTGGTTCCCAAACAAAATTGGCGTCCTTTTTTTACCCACAAATAGAGCTTTCTTTTTGTGGTATTTTATCACCTCTGCGGTTTTTATTTTTTGCGCTATAAACAAAAATAGAGCGACAATTTTGAAAAAAATTCTATATATTTTACTTTTTGCTATAATAAATATCCCCCAACAATATATAAAAAAACGTTTTTTTTTTCCTCAGTTTAGGCCGATACATATTCTTCTACTTATTTTTGGTAAAAAAAAAATCACAATAAGCGTTTATCAATTGGTTTGCGCAATATTTATAACGTTTACAAAATAGGGGATAGTTTTATTGCATTTTTTTTAATATATATTTTTTTTACTACTAATGGCGGTGATCAGTGATTTTTTTTTCATTACTGCGACATTATGGCGGACACATCGGACAATTTTGACACATTTTTGGGACCATTGTCATTTTCACAGCAAAAAGTTCTATAAAAATGCACTGATTACTGTGAAAATGACAATTGCAGTTTGGGAGTTAACCACTAGGGGGCGCTGAAGGGATTAAGTGTGACCTCATATGTGTTTCTAACTGTAGGGGGCGGGGCTTGACGTGTCACGTCATTGATCGCCTTTCCCTATATCAGGGAACAGACGATCAATGACACTGCCACAGTGAAGAATGGGGAAGGTGTGTTTACACTCACCTCTCCCCATTCTTCAGCTCCGGGGACCGATTGCGGGACTCCGGCGGCGATCGGGTCCGTGGGTCCCGCGGCCACGGAGCTTCGGACCAGGTCACGCTCGCACCTCACGGCTGGGCACTTAAAGAGGACATACAGGTACGTGATTGTGCCCAGCCGTGCCATTCTGCTGACGTATATCGGCGTTAGGCGGTCCTTAAGCGGTTAAAGGTGGATTCCAGATCTGTGGAGAAGCTCAGATGGAAACAATCATTACACAACCCATTAATCTGTACTTTGTTAAAAAAAGGTAACTATTATTCTTGTATTCTGCAGTCCACCATGACCTTCCACAACTACCAATTTTTATTTAGATTTCCCTGAATTGCAGTCAAAGAAACAGGATCCTCAACCCCCCCCCCCCCAAGACATCTGTAGAGAACTTGAGGTCCTATCAGCCTGTTCAATGGAATATGGCATCCCCGGTGACTTGTCGGTATGGTTCCTCTATCGAGATGATTCCTGTAAGGACTGTGCAGGCGCAATCCTTGCCGATGGAAATCTCCGAACCTCGGCCGGCATCCAGGCTCATTCCTTAACATCCCCGTGGATTGGAGGATGTTAAAAAAAGAGCCAAGAGGCCGAGCGAGCGTAGCGAGCCGTCCGAGCGAAGCTAGGACATGAGGCCGACTGGCCACTTACCTCAAATTCCACGTCGCCCTGGAGGTTCGGTGATTTCAGTTGGCAAGGATTGCACCTGCGCAGTCCTTACAGGAACCATCTCGATAGCCGGTGATCTGACGATATGGTTCCGGCTATCGAGATGGTTCCTGTAAGGACTGCGCAGGCGCAATCCTTGCCGACGGAAATCTCCGAACCTCGGCCGGCATCCAGGGCGACGTGGAATTTGAGGAAAGTGGCCAGTCGGCCTCACGTCCTCGCTGCGCTCGCTCGGCCTCCTGGCTCTTTTTTTAACATCCTCCAATCCACGGGGATGTTAAAGAATGAGCCTGGATGCTGGCCAAGGTTCGGAGATTTCCGTCGGCAAGGATTGCGCCTGCGCAGTCCTTACAGGAACCATCCCGATAGGGGAACCTTAACGACAAGTCACCCGAACCATATCGTCAGATCACCGGCACTAAATGTCATTTCAGAAGCTCTGAAATCCCGTGGCTGCATGGCTGTACTCGGAATTACTCATTCTGCTCACACTGCGGCTCATTCTGTAAAAGGGATGGAATGTAAATACAATGGAACCGTCCCGCCAATGGAAGGGTCCCGGAACCTCTCCCATCTGTCCAGCCCTTTATTCCCATCAAATGCACCATCTGCCTCCTGGCGGTGGGCAACTCTGTGGTCAAAGGTGGAAATGTTTTTATAAAGACAACGAGATTGATTTACTGAAGGCTAATACACTGCGTACTTTGCAAAGTGCAGTTTCTCCAGAGCTTGGCAAATGAGCAGAAGCTCTGCTGACTTCCAACATCCAATCATGTGCAAGAAAAAAAAAAAAGCATTTTGTTTTGTTTATTCTCCTTGCATGTGATGGAGTATTCTTTGTAGGAGAAGCTTTACCTCATTTATTAAGCTCTGGAGATGCTGCTTTTGCAGAGCGCACAGTCTATTTGGCCTTTAGTAAATCCATGTCAAAAGGTACTATGACCCACTGGGTTATGTCATACTTACAGAAGGAAGGAAGGAAAGTAGGAAAGAAGGGAGGAAGGAAGGAAGGAAGGAAAGAGGGAAGGGAAGGAAGGAAGATGATGATGTGTGTCACCAGGAAGAGGAAAGGGAAGGGAAGATGATGATGTGTGTCACCAGGAAGAGGAAAGGGAAAGGAAGGATGGATGGAAGGAAGGAAAGAAGGAAGGAAGGGAAGATGATTATGTGTGTCACCAGGAAGAGGAAAGGGAAGGAAGGAAGGGAAGATGATGATGTGTGTCACCAGGAAGAGGAAAGGGAAGGGAAGGAAGGGAAGATGATGATGTGTGTCACCAGGAAGAGGAAAGGGAAAGGAAGGAGGGATGGAAGGAAGGAAAGAAAGAAGGAATGGAAGATGATGATGTGTGTCACCAGGAAGAGGAAAGGGAAAGGAAGGAAGGAAAGAAAGAAGGAATGGAAGATGATGATGTGTGTCACCAGGAAGAGGAAAGGGAAGGAAAGGATGGATGGAAGGAAGGAAAGAAGGAAGGAAGGGAAGATGATGATGTGTGTCACCAGGAAGAGGAAAGGGGAGGGAAGGAAAGAAGGAAGGAAGGGAAGATGATGATGTGTGTCACCAGGAAGAGGAAAGGGAAGGGAAGGAAAGAAGGAAGGAAGGAAGGAAGGAAGGAAGGGAAGATGATGATGTGTGTCACCAGGAAGATGAAAGAGAGGGAAAGAAGGAGGGATGGATGGAAGGAAGGAAGGAAGGAAGGAAGGAAGGAAGGAAGGAAGGAAGGAAGGAAGGAAGGATAATGTGTGTCACCAGGAAGAGGTAAGGGAGGGGAAGGGAGGAAGGAAGGAAGGAAGGAAGGAAGGTGCTCAGAGATAGGGAGGGAGAGGAAGAGGAAGAGGAAGAAAAAGATAGAGGAGAAGAAAAAGAGATGCAGCAATAATTAGAAAGAGGGAGAGAGACAGAAAGGAAGGTATAGACAGAGAATTATTAGTAAATAGAGAGGGTGAGAAAATAGATGATGGAAAAGAAAGAATAAATAATGAACAAAAAGCGACAGATTCAGTGAGAGAAAGAGAGAGAGAGAGAGAGAGAGAGAGAGAGAGAGAGAGAGAGAGAGAGAGAGAAGGTGGTATCTAGTTAGATATAATTCATTATGAATTATATATATAGATACATCTATATATCATTGTTCATGGGGAGGGGGGGGGGTAAGGAAGCAAGAGAAAGTATGAAAAAAATAGGAGAGTGAGAAAAAAAGGAAGAAAGAAAGGGAGAAAGAAAGAAAAAAAAAAAAGGGAGAAAGGAAGAAAGAAAAAAAAGGGAGAAAGGGAGAAAGAAAGAAAGGGAAAAAAAGGGAGAAAGGAAGTAAGAAAGAAAGAAAGAAACAAACAAAAAACCAAAACAAATCATGGAGAAAGGAAGGAAGAAAGAAAGAAAGAAAAAAAGAGAGGGAGAAAAGAAGAAAGAAAAAAAGAAAGAAAAAGGGAGAAAGAAAGAAAGAAAGAAAGAAAGGGAGAAAGAAAGAAAGAAAGAAAGAAAGAAAGAAAGAAAGAAAGAAAGAAAGAAAGAAAGAAAGAAAGAAAGAAAGAAAGAAAGAAAGAAAGAAAGAAAGAAAGTCGCAGAAGGCAGAGAGAAAGGAATATACAGAGAGACAGATGGAGGGAAATAAAAAAGAGGGAAGTGCAATAAGAAAAGAGATAGAATATAAAGAGATAATTTGAAGGAGGGGGAGAGGGAGGCAATGGGGGGAATGGGGCGAGGGAGTGAAGAGGGAGCACATTGTGGAAATAAGAGTGATAGAAATAGAGATGAAGAGGATTCCTGGGGAGGAAGGAAGACGGGAGAGATGGGGAAACTGGAAAGTGTGGGTGGGAGACTGAGGAAATCACTGATGAAGAGAAAGAAAGCAGAGAACAGAGAGAGCAGAGAGAGGACAAGCAGAGGAAAGAGAGCTGAAAAGATGGAAGAACAGAGAAGAAAAGTCAGGTAAGAGAGGTGACAGTTGGGAGGAGAGCAGAGAATGGATAAGAGAAAGAAGAGGAGGGAAGAGGATGATGTGTGTCACCAGGAAGAGGAAAGGGAGGGGAAGGTGGGGAATAGAAGAGAGAAGTTTATGAAGAAGAGTCTGAATAATAGAAGTAACATATCTGTGTGTGTGTGTGAGAGAGAAGGAGAGAGAGAGAGAGAGAGAGAGAGAGAGAGAGAGAGAGAGAGAGAGAGAGAGAGAGAGAGAGAGAGAAAGATTATTGATTTATAGGTTTACTCCAAGACTGCATATTGATGGACATTAAACATCACTTAACATCCAGGATGGGTACACACAGCAAGAAAGATGTGGACAAATCACAGCACACTGTAAAGAAACTGTTTTGTCACACTTTAGCTCCTTTTGTTTGGAGAGAGAGAGGGGAAGAGAGAGAGAGAGGGGGGAGGGAGAGAGGAGAGATGGAGAGAGAAGGAGAGAGAGAGAGAGAGGGGGAGAGGGAGAGAGGAGGAGAGATGGAGCGATTAGGAGAGATAGAAGGAGAGAGAGAGAGAGAGAGAAGGAGAGAGAGAGAGAGAGAGAGAGAGAGAGAGAGAGAGAGAGAGAGAGAGAGAGAGGTGGAGAGGTGGAGAGGTGGAGAGAGAGGGAGAGATGGCATGAGAAGGAGAGATGGAGAGAGAAGGAGAGATGGAGAGAGAATGAGAGAGGGAGAGATGGAGAGAGGGTGAGATGGAGAGAGGGAGAGATGGAGAGAGGGTGAGATGGAGAGAGAGAGAGAGAGAGAGAGATGGAGATGGAGAGAGAGAGATGGAGAGAGATAGATAAAGGAAGGAAGGAGGGAGAAGATGACATCTAGGTAGACATAATTAATTATTATTATTATTATCTCTCTCTCTCTATATATATATCATTGTTCATTAAGGGGGGAGAGGAAGGAAGGGTGATAAGTTAGAGAGAGGAGAGAGAGAGAAGGAGAGAGAGATAGATAGAGAGAGAGAGAGAGGGGGGGGTGAGAGAAGGAGAGAGAGAGAGAGAGAGAGAGAGAAGAAAGAATAGGATGATAGAGAGAGAGAGAGAGAGAGAGAGAGAGAGAGAGAGTGAGAAGAAAGAATAGGATGATAGAGAGAGAGAGAGAGAGAGAGAGAGAGAGAGAGAGAGAGGAGAGAAGAGAGAGAGGGGGGGGGGGGTAGTGAGGAGAAAGAAAGAAAGAAAGAAAGAAAGAAAGAAAGAAAGAAAGAAAGAAAGAAAGAAAGAAAGAAAGAAAGAAAGAAAGAAAGGGATGAGAGAGAGGGAGAGAGAGAGAGAGAGAGAGAGAGAGAGAGAGAGAGAGGAGAGAGAGAGAGAGTTAATATAGAATGGATGGATGGATAGATATAAGATAAATAGAAAGGAGACAGATGGATGGACTGAAGGTTGAAAAATAGATATTAGATAGATAGAAGATACACAGACGCATAGACAGACTGAGGGTGAGGAGGACATACGGACTTTTCCATGGATATGGATGGTTATTGTTCTATAAGACAAGGAGATTCTATCATTGCCCCGGGCACAGACAATGCCCAGAGAGCGGCGGCACATAGCAGACTTAGGGCCCCGGGCACAGTGATAATCCTATAGATAATGCCCAGGGAGGGGCGGCACATGGAGGAGTTGGGGCCCCTGGGCACAGTGATAGTCCTATAGATAATGCCCAGGGAGGGGCGGCACATGGCAGACTTGGGGCCCCCTGGGCACAGTGATAGTCCTATAGATAATGCCCAGGGAGGGGCGGCACATGGCAGACTTGGGGGCCCCTGGGCACAGTGATAGTCCTATCGATAATGCCCAGAGAGGGGCAGCACATAGCAGAGCCCCTCAGCACAGCTCCGTATAGATATCGGAGGAGGAGGGGGCAGGAGGAGAGAGGCGGCTGTTTACCTGGGCTGGACTGGGCAGAGCTGTGCGTAGCAGGTGAAGCTGGCAGCTGTGCCATTGTGCGGAGCCCCCTTTGTGCTGGTTGCATTTGAATATGTATGGTGAGCAGATCCAGCCTCCCATGTTCCTGCCATGTGCTGAGAGCCATCCAAGCGTGTCTCCCGCATCCAGCAGCCAGGAGCGCCTCATCTTCCTCCTCCTCCTCCTCCTCCTCTGCCAGGCAGTAAGTAGCAGCAGCAGCCAGTCTGCAGTGCCCATGCACCTCCTCCTCATCTCCTGTGTCCTCATCTCCCTCCATCCAGGGAAGGGTTCTGCAGTCACCCTCCAGCAGGCATGACGTGATGTGGGAGGCTGGTGGTGGCCATCGATTAGCACAATGCATTGTCTGGGTGCCCAGGGTAGGATGCAGCAGCTGCATGGCTGTAGATGGAGTCATATTAGTAATGCTGCATTGCTCCAATCCAGAAGGGGTGCAGCCTACAGCTGAGAGCATCTGATGTTATCATAGGACCACCTTTCTCATTATCCCCCCCCCCCATCTGTGTGTCTTGCCATCCAAAGCTCTACAGCCCAGGCTTCCACACACACACAGCCTGCAACATATACTGTCTGGGCTGCACACTCACTGGAGTCATGAAATTCCCAATAGAAGGAAGCAGGAAGCAGGTGAACTTTGATGCACAAGGTGGGTGCAATGCTTGGCATGGTGTTTGGATGCAGGGACTGGTTGTGGTGGCAAGGGGGGGGGGGGGGTCTGGTCTGTGTTGGTTTGGTGGCTGCAGGTCTCCAGTCTGGGTGATGCCAGCTGGTGTTGGGGGGGTGCAGTCCAAGGGGATTCCCCACTTTTAGTCAATGCTATTAACATTTCAATTGCTCTGCACCACTGCCATCCACAGCATATTAAAATACATGGAGGGGGGGGGGGCATCTGCTGAGCAAAACTTCCCTCCACCTCTAACTTACTGCTACTTAGGATCATCTCCATACACCTTACAATCAGAGCATACATGGGCAGAGGCGTTGCTAGGGGGGTGCGGGGGGTGCGGTCTGCACCGGGTGACACCATCCCGTTTTTTTTTTTTTTTTTTTAGCTGACATGCCCAGCCTGCCCTGTGCAATCCCAGCATGCCCTGTACCACCCCAGCCTGCTCTGTGCCACCCCAGCCTGCCCTGTATCACCCAGCCTGCCCTGTACCACCCCAGCCTGCCCTGTACCACCCCCAACCTGCCCTGTACCACCCCAAACAGCCCTATACCACCCCAGCCTGCCCTGTACCCCCCAAACAGCCCTGTACCACCCCAGCCTGCCCTGTACCACCCCAAACTTTCCCATGCCACCCCAACTTGCCCTGTGCCACCCTAACTTGCCCTGTACCACCCCAATCTGCCCTATGCCACCCTAACTTGCCCTATACCACCCCAACCTGCCCTATGCAACCCTAACTTGCCCTATACCACGCCAACATGCCCTGTACCACCTTAACCTGTCCTATCCCACCCCACTACACCAACCTGCCACTATACCACTCTATACTACCCTAACCTTCCACTATACTGCCCTATACTATCATTTACAGGGGCTGGTTTGGGGTGCGCCCTGTGCCCGTGCCCTGCCTGCTTGGTGCTGGGCAGCCTAGACAGAGGGGGGGGGTGACATCATGTTTTACCGCACCGGGTGACACCAACCCTAGTGACGCCACTGTACATGGGGCAGTCTGTACACAGATCTGCATGTCTGTGATCGTAACATTGGATGATGTTTGATTGGATCCTAATGTTTCATGACATCTAAGAAGGTTGTAACATTGTATATACTGTAAATCAATATACAAATATATCGATTTACTAAAGGCAAATAGACTGCGCGCTTTGCAAGTGTATTTTCTAAAGGGCTTAGTAAACGAGGGGAAGCTCTGCTGACTTCCATCCTCCAATCATATTTTACATTTTCCTTGCATGTAATTGGGTATTGGTCAGCTTGTAATGTGTGTGTGGTGAGCCTAACCCATTTAGGGTTGATTTGCTAAAAAAGTTAAAGCGGAGTTCCACCTAAAAATGGAACTTCCTCTTAACCCACTCCTCGCCCCCTTACATGCCACATTTGGCATGTCATTTTTTTGGGGGGGAGTGGGGGCTTCAGGAGAAGGGGACTTCCTGTCCCACTTCCTCCTTCCCCCGAGGGGCTGGAAAGGCGATTAGCTTAATTGCCTTTTCACAGCCCCTCCCTGTAGGCGAGCGCCTGTCCAATGGGACGGCGACACGCCGCTCGCGCATGCGCACTGCCGCTCGCGCATGCGCACTGCCGCTCGCGCATGCGCACTGCCGTTCGCGCATGCGCAGTGGGTGCCCGGCCGTGAAGCCGAAAGCTATCACTGCCGGGTGCCCACACTAGTAATGAAGACGCCGGCCGGGGAGGGGGGAGAGGAGCGGAGCCCCGGCCGGCGCGCCGCTGGAGCCGTGGAGCAGGTAAGTGTCAGTTTATTAAAAGCGAGCAGCCACAGCTTTTTGTAGCTGCTGACTTTTAATAAACTTAAAAAAAGGGTGGAAAACCCCTTTAAGAGTCTTCACACCATAAATTCTAGCTGTGTTCCCTAAAGGCAAATAGACTGGGCACTTTTTTCAAGTGCAGTTGCACTCCGCAAGGGCATTTGCTCCAGAGCTTAGTAAATAGGTGGGGGCTCTGCTGACCTCCATCATCCAATCATATGCAAGCAAAAAAATGCTGTTTTTAAAAATTTTCCTTGCATGCGATTGGGTATTCTTTGCAACGTGAACTTTCACTTCATTTACTTATCTCTGGAGAAACTGCACTGGCAAAGTGCACACAGTATGGTTGCCTTTAGTAAATCCATCGGATGTTTTTTTTTTTTTTTTAAGGGTGGACAATAGGTTTGTTCAATCAGAATTTTGTGATTTGGGCAATCCCACGATATATATATATTTTTTACTCAATTGCAGTTTGATTGGATGGCGGTTTAAATAATAATTACTAAAGAAATTTGGAACTTTCGCTTAATAAAACGAATATTTATTTCAGTGACCCAATCATGTAAGGAGAGAATTCATATTTGTTTATGTAGTTTGCAGCTACTTAGGATCTTTTCCACACACCTTACAATCAGAGCATACATGGGGCAGACCAGGGGCGGACTGAAAACCCATGGGGCCCCTGGGCAATAGGAGATTATGGGGCCCCTGGGCAATAGGAGATTATGGGGCCCCCGGGCAATAAGAGACCATGGGGCCATGTATATATATATATTTTATTATTATTATTATTATTAAAGGGCCCAGAGGTCCCCAGGGCCCCCGGATGGCAACCCCCCTTTTTTTTTATATATTTATATATATATATATATATATATATATTTTTTTTTATATATATATCGTTATTTTATTAAAGGATGGCAACCCCCCTTTTTTTTTTATAATTTTTTCTATATATATATATATATATATATATTTTATATATATCATTATTATTATTATTATTATTATATTATATTTTATTTTATTATATTATTATATTTTTATATATATATATATTATTATTATTATTATTATTAAAGGGCCCAGAGGTCCCCAGGGCCCCCGGATGGCAACCCCCCTTTTTTTTTATTATATATTTATATATATCGTTTTTTTATTAAAGGGCTCAGAGGTCCCCAGGTCCCCATGTGACAACCCCCCCCCTTTTTTTTTTTTTTTTTTATACATGTTTATTTTTTTATTTTTGTTTATATTTTTTTTATTTTTTTTTTTATTAAAGGGCCCAGAGGTCCCCAGAGCCCCCGGATGGCAACCCCCCTTTTTTTATAATTTTTTCTATATATATATATATATATATATATATATATATATATATATATATATATATATATATATATATATTTTTTATATATATCATTTTTTTTATTAAAGGGCTCAGAGGTCCCCAGGGCCCCATGTGGCAACCCCCCCCCCTTTTTTTATTTTTTTATACATGTTTATTTTTTTATTTTTGTTTATATTTTTTTATTTAATTTTTTTATTAAAAGGCCCAGAGGTCCCCAGGGACCCGGATGGCAACCCCCCCCCTTTTTTTATAGTATTTTTCATAAATGTTTATTTTTTTAATTTATTTTTTTGTATTTATTTTTTATTAAAGGGCCCAGAGGTTTATTTTTATTAAATGGCCTGGCCCCCTGGATGGCTACCCCCCCTTTTTTATATATATATATTTTTCTATATTTCTTCGTTTTTTTGTAAAGTCCCCCCCCCCTGCTTCCCAATTTCAGGCGGCAGCCCCCCGGTTCTCTGCTCCAGGGGGCCCATGCCTGAAGCTGTGTAAGGGGCCCCAAAATTCCTGCGTACACACAGCATACACATACACACTGAAAAGGTACTGGAGAGGCGGGGGAGCTATAATCTTGGGATTTTTAGACCAAAAGCATGCCGGTTTCGGACATTTCAGGGACAGATGTAAAAAAAGAAGCAGATTTTTACATACTGTCCCTGGTTTTACTGAGGCTGGCAACCCTGATGGGGCCCCCTAGTGGCATGGGGCCCTCGGGCAGTGCCTGAGTGCTCGAATGGTCAGTCCGCCCCTGGGGCAGACTGTACAGAGGTCTGCATGTCTGTGGTCATAAAATTGGATGATGTGTGATTGGATCCAATAAGAATGTTTCCTATTGGATCCAATCACACGTCATCCAATTTTAGCAGGTTGTAACATTGTATATACTGGGGTTGATTTACTAAAGGCAAACAGACTGTACACTTTGCAAGTACAGTTGCTGCAGAGCTTAGTAAATGAGGTGAAACTTCACTTTGCAAAGAGTACCCAATCACACGCAAGGAAGATGAAAAACAAAACAAAAAAAATGAATTTTTGCTTGCAAGGAATTGGTTGATGGAAGTCAGCAGAGCCTCCACCTATTTACTAAGCTCTGCAGCAAATGCACTTGCAGAGTGCTCAGTCTATTTGCATTTAGTCAAATCAACCTCAGAGTGAGCGCAGCCAGGGCCGGGACAAGGAGTGACTGCCCTGGGCACCGTGGACTCATGTGAAGTGGGGGGGGGAGAGGATTTGTGTTGAAAGGGGGAATATGGGGGGCAAGTTTTCTAAGAGTGGCGATTTAAGGGGGTTTGTGTTGGAAGGGGAAGTTTGGGGGGGGGTGGTAGGGCTAAATATTGTTCTAGGAGGGGGGGGGCAAGTTTTCTAAGAGTGGTGATTTAGGGGGGTTTGTGTTGGAAAAGGGAGTTTGGGGGTGGTAGGGGTAAGCATTGTTCTGGGAGGGGGGAAAATGGGGGGCAAGTTTTCTAAGAGTGGTGATTTTGGGGGGTTTGTGTTGGAAGGGGGAGTTTGGGGGGGTGGTAGGGCTAAGTATTGTTCTAGGAGGGGGAATATGGGGGGCAAGTTTTCTAAGAGTGGTGATTTAGGGGGGTTTGTGTTGGAAGGGGGAGTTTGGGGGGTGGTAGGGCTAAGTATTGTTCTAGGAGGGGGAATATGGGGGGGCAAGTTTTCTAAGAGTGGTGATTTAGGGGGGTTTGTGTTGGAAAGGGAAAGTTTGGGGGTGGTAGGGGTAAGCATTTTTCTGGGAGGGAGAATATGGGGGGCAAGTTTTCTAAGAGTGGTGATTTAAAGGGGTTTGTGTTGGAAGGGGGAGTTTGGGGGGGTGGTAGGGCTAAGTATTAATCTAGGACGGGGAATATGGGGGGCAAGTTTTCTAAGAGTGGTGATTTAGGGGGGTTTGTGTTGGAAGGGGGAGTTTGGGGGTGGTAGGGCTAAGTATTGTTCTAGGAGGGGGAATATGGGGGGGCAAGTTTTCTAAGAGTGGTGATATAGGGGGGTTTGTGTTGGAAGGGGGAGTTTGGGGGGTGGTAGGGCTAAGTATTGTTCTAGAACAGGGGAAAATGGGGGGGGGGGCAAGTTTTCTAAGAGTGTTGATTTAGGGGGTTTTGTGTTGGAAGGGGGAGTTTGGGGGGTGGTAGGGCTAAGTATTATTCTAGGAGGGGGAATATGGGGGGCAAGTTTTCTAAGAGTGTTGATTTAGGGGGTTTGTGTTGAAAGGGAAAGTTTGGGGGGTGGTAGGACTAAGTATTATTCTAGGAGGGGGAATATGGGGGCCACGTTTTCTAAGAGTGTTGATTTAGGGGGGTTTGTGTTGGAAGAGGGAGTTTGGGGATGGTAGGGCTAAGTATTAATCTAGGACGGGGAATATGGGGGGCACGTTTTCTAAGAGTGGTGATTTAAGGGGGATTGTGTTGGAAGGGGGAGTTTGGGGGGTGGTAGGGCTAAGTATTGTTCTAGGAGGGGGAATATGGGGGGCAAGTTTTCTAAGAGCGGTGATTTAGGGGGGTTTGTGTTGAAAGGGAAAGTTTGGGGGGTGGTAGGGCTAAGTATTGTTCTAGGAGGGGGAATATGGGGGCCACGTTTTCTAAGAGTGTTGATTTAGGGGGGTTTGTGTTGGAAGAGGGAGTTTGGGGGTGGTAGGGCTAAGTATTAATCTAGGACGGGGAATATGGGGGGCACGTTTTCTAAGAGTGGTGATTTAAGGGGGATTGTGTTGGAAGGGGGAGTTTGGGGGGTGGTAGGGCTAAGTATTGTTCTAGGAGGGGGAATATGGGGGGCAAGTTTTCTAAGAGCGGTGATTTAGGGGGGTTTGTGTTGAAAGGGAAAGTTTGGGGGGTTGTAGGGCTAAGTATTGTTCTAGGAGGGGGAATATGGGGGGGGGGGGGGGAGTTTTCTAAGAATGGTGATTTAGGGGGGTTTGTGTTGGAAGGGAAAGTTTGGGGGTGGTAGGGCTAAGTATTGTTCTAGGACGAGGAATATGGGGGGCACGTTTTCTAAGAGTGGTGATTTAGGGGGGTTTGTGTTGGAAGGGGGAGTTTGGGGGTGGTAGGGCTAAGTATTGTTCTGGGAGGGAGAATATGGGGGGGCAAGTTTTCTAAGAATGGTGATTTAGGGGGGTTTGTGTTGGAAGGGGGAGTTTGGGGGTGGTAGGGCTAAGTATT
Organism: Rana temporaria; assembly: GCF_905171775.1. Taxonomy (NCBI): domain Eukaryota; kingdom Metazoa; phylum Chordata; class Amphibia; order Anura; family Ranidae; genus Rana; species Rana temporaria. The sequence goes on along the minus strand of NC_053501.1, from coordinate 7,849,020 downwards.
GTTCTAGGAGGGGGAATATGGGGGGCATGTTTTCTAAGAGTGGAGGATTCTGTATATGGATGTTTTCTATTTATTTAGTTGTTTTCTATTGGTGGAACTACAGTAGATGGACTTCTGTTTTTCTTTTTTTTTTGCTGTTTTGTTTTTTTAACCCATCAGGTTGTAACATGTGTGTTGAGCGAAGAGGAATTACGCATATAAACCTCGAAACGCGTCGAGCTTCACCGTGTATATTTGTAATTAAGTGGTTTCACTCTGGTGTCACACCCATGCGAAATCAATTATGCCATTTCTTTGAATAAAGACCTTAATGTATTGATGTTTTTGTAATAAATGAATATTTCTTTATAATTTATGGTTTGCATACATCATTTTTTTTTGGAATCCCGTCGGAGGGTTTTCTATGTTTTTTCAGCTTTAGGGTGGTGACATTGAGTTGGACGTATCAGAACTCTGGATTGTGATGCTTATGTGTGGCTTTATCTGTCACCCGTCCGTCCGTCCATTGCCGCATTGTATCCATTCACTAGGGACCGCGCATGCTCAGTCTAGATCACAGGTGTCAAACACAAGGCCCGCTGGCCGAATCCGGCCCTCCAGGCCATTTCATGTGGCCCTGGCACCTCTCCTACCCTCCTCTGGTCCTCCTCCAGACCCCTACTTTCTGCTTTTAAGCAATGCATCCAGCTTCTTCCCAGCAGCAGCATAAGGAAAGGGGGGTGCACTGTGATGTAAGGGATAGTGGGGCACTCAACTTCTGATGGTGGGGTGGCCCCTCGCAACTAATGTAAGGGGGAGGCGATGGTATAGGCTTACCTGTAGGTAAAAGGGTAAAAGGCTATACAACCACTTTAATGAATGTATTTATTAACCACTTCATTACTGGGCACTTAAACCCCCTTCGTGTCCAGACCAATTTTCAGCTTTCAGCGCTGACGCATTTTGAATGACAATTGCGCGGTCATACAACACTGTACCCAAATTATATTTTTATCATTTTTTCCCCACACATAGAGCTTTCTTTTGGTGGCATTTGATCATCTCTGCGATTTTTTGCGCTATAAACAGAAAAAGACAGAAATTTTTTTAAAAAAACACAATATTTTTTACTTTTTGTTATAATAATATCCCATTTTTTAAAAAAAATATATATTTTTTTCCTCGGTTTAGGCCGATACGTATTCTTCTACATATTTTTGTTAAAAAAATCGCAATAAGCCTTTATTGATTGGTTTGCGCAAAAGTTATAGCGCCTACAAAATAGGGGATAGATTTATGATTTATTTTTTATTTTTAATTTTTTACTAGTAATGGCGGCGATCTGCGATTTTTTTTGACAGGCCTGCGATATTGCGGCGGACGTATCGGACACTTTTGACACAATTTTGGGACCATTCACATTTATACAGCGATCAGTGCTATAAAAATGCACTAATTACTGTATAAATGTGACTGGCAGGGAAGGGGTTAACACTAGGGGGTGAGGAAGGGGTTAAATGTATTCCCTGGGTGTGTTCTAACTGTGTGGGGGGAGGGGACTGACTGGGGGAGGTGACCGATGCTGTGTCCCTATGTACAAGAGACACAGATCGGTCTCCTCTCCTCTGACAGCACGTGGAGCTCTGTGTTTACACCCCATCATTACACACAGAGCTCCACGTCCCTGCTGTGTCACCGACGACCGCGTGTACCCGGCGGACATCGCGGCCACCAGGTACACTTTAATTTTAAAGTGGACCTGTCATTGCAGTCTTTCCAGATATTACTTTGTATAAAGGCTGTTAGTTGTTGTAGATCAGGGATGGACTGGCCATTGGGAGTACCGGGAGTTTCCCGGTGGGCCGATGGCTCAGTGGGCCGGCTTCAGTGACAACGGACCGCCGCCCCCCTCCGCTCCTCTGTCTCTTTCTTCACGCATCGCTCACCTCCTCTCCCTCCCCGCAGCGCTCACCTGGGGGGGAACAGAGAAGAAGGGGGATGACAGAGGAGCATGGGGGGGGGGGGACCAGAAGGAGCACGGGGGAGGGGACAGACAGCTGACTCAACAGCTATTGCCTGGGAGTTTCTCACTTCTGCCTAATCTTGTCCCATGGAGGGGGCCCCAAGCTGATTCTTTGCCCCGGGTGAAATAATGTCTAGCTCAAAAGTGTTGCTAGGGGGGTGCGGGGGGTGCGGTCCGCACCGGGTGACACCTGCTAGAGGGGTGACACCATCCCGTTTTTTTTTTTTTTTGCTGACATGCCCGGCCTGCCCTGTGCAATCCCAGCCTGCCATGTACCGACCCCAGCCTGCTCTGTGCCACCCCAGCCTGCCCTGTACCACCCCAGCCTGCCCTGTATCACCCAGCCTGCCCTGTACCACCCCAGCCTGCCCTGTACCACCCCAAACAGCCCTATACCACCCCAGCCTGCCCTGTGCAATCCCAGCCTGCCATGTACCAACCCCAGCCTGCTCTGTGCCACCCCAGCCTGCCCTGTACCACCCCAGCCTGCCCTGTATCACCCAGCCTGCCCTGTACCACCCCAGCCTGCCCTGTATCACCCCAAACAGCCCTATACCACCCCAGCCTGCCCTGTACCCCCCCAACAGCCCTGTACCACCCCAGCCTGCCCTGTACCACCCAGCCTGCCCTGTGCCACCACAGCCTGCCCTGTACCACCCCAGCCTGCCCTGTACCACCCCAAACTTTCCCATGCCACCCCAACTTGCCCTGTGCCACCCCAACTTGCCCTGTACCACCCCAATCTGCCCTATGCCACCATAACTTGCCCTATACCACCCCAACCTGCCCAATGTCACCCTAACTTGCCCTGTACCACCCCAACCTTTCTCATGCCATCCCAACTTGCCCTATGCCACCCTAACTTGCACTATACCACCCCAACCTGCCCTGTACCACCCTAACTTGCCCTATACCACCCCAACCTGCCCTATGCAACCCTAACTTACCCTATACCACCCCAAACTACCCTATATCACCCCAACATGCCCTATACCACCTTAACCTGTCCTATACCACCCCACTACACCAACCTGCCACTATACCACTCTATACTACCCTAACCTGTCACTATACTGCCCTATACTATCATTTACAGGGGCTGGTTAGGGGTGCGAGTACCAGTACCAGCCGTTCTACTCTAATAAAGTAGAATGGTTAGTGGCTAGTGAAGGTGGAGAGGGGGCTTGGGTGGCCGGGGGGGGGGGGGGGGGGCGTTTCCGGCCGCCATGGGAGAGACCTGTCAAAGTGGGCCTGTCTGGATGAAGTCCAGGGGCCGATTTTTGTCCCGGTCCAGCCCTGATGGCTGGTACTTGGAGCAAACAATAGTGCGCATGTATCTTCATCTAATTCTGATACAAACAAGGTGGCTTCCTAGCGATGCACAGAGTATGTGATTTCAGAGAAAGAGATCAGCCAGTGTCAATATTTATAATATAGATCAACACAAGGATTCCTGAATATTTGTTTATTTACTAAGATCAATAAATCTGTTACATTGTATGAACATAAAGGGTCAGGAGTGTAGAGCAGGTTCTGCACTTGCAAATAAATAATGACTTAGGTTTTGCTATTAGGTCATGGGAAGCAGCAGGGAGAAAAGCACCTATGCAATATAGCTGGATTCAGAAAGATTTACGCCGGCGTGTCAGTAGATACGCCGACGTAACTCTGAATCGGCGCCGTCGTAAGTTTAAGTGTATTCTCAAACTGAGATACACTTAAACCTAGCTAAGATACGACAGCCTGCGCCGTCGTATCTTAGGGTGCAATATTTAGGCTGGCCGCTAGGTGGCGCTTCCGTTGAGTTCGGCGTAGAATATGTAAATCCCTAGATACGCCGATTCACGAACGTACGTGCGCCAGTCGCAGTAAAGATACGCCGTTTACGTAAGGCGTTTTCCGGCGTAACGTTATTCCATCAAATAGCTGGCCTAGTCAATGTTAAGTATGGACGTCGGGCCAGCGTCGAAATTTGAAAATTTTACGTCGTTTGCGTAAGTCGTCCGTGAATAGGGCTGTAGTGTCCTTTGTACCCCCATAGTGTCCTCTGTCCCCTGCCCCCCCACTGTAGTATCCTCTGTAGCCCCATAGTGTCCTCTGTCCCCTGCCCCCCCACTGTAGTATCCTCTGTAGCCCCATAGTGTCCTCTGTCCCCTGCCCCCCCCACTGTAGTATCCTCTGTACCCCATAGTGTCCTCTGTCCCCTGCACCCCCCCCCCCACTGTAGTGTCCTCTGTAGCCCCATAGTGTGCTATGTTCCCTGCACCCCCCCACTATAGTGTCCTCTGTACCCCCATAGTGTCCTCTGCACCCCCCACTGTAGTGTCCTCTGTACCCCCATAATGTCCTCTGACCCCTGCACCCCCCACTGTAGTGTCTGCTGTACCCCCATGGTGCCCCCTGCACCCCCCCACGATAGTGTCCTCTGTACCCCCATAGTGTCCTCTGTCCCCTGCACCCCCCACTGTAGTGTCCTCTGTACCCCCATAATGTCCTCTGTCCCCTGCACCACCCCTCCACTGTAGTGTCCTCTGTACACCTATAGTGTCCCCTGTACCCCCATAGTGTCTTCTGTCCCCTGTACCCCCCCACTGTCGTATCCTCTGTACCTCCATAGTGTCCTCTGTCCCCTGCACCCCCCACTGTAGTGTCCTCTGTACATCTATAGTGTCCCCTGTACCCCCAGGGTGTCCTCTGTCCCCTGCACCCCCCCACTGTCATATACTCTGTACCCCCATAGTGTCCTCTGTCCCCTGCGCCCCCACTGTAGTGTCCTCTGTAGCCCCATAGAGTGCTCTGTTCCCTGCACCTCCTACTGTAGTGTCCTGTATGCCCCCATAGTACCCCCTGTCCCCTGCACCCCTCCACAATAGTGTCCTCTGTACCCCAATAGTGTCCTTTGTCCCCTGCACCCCCCACTGTAGTGTCCTATGTACCCCCATAATGTCCTCTGTCCCCTGCACCACCCCCCACTGTAGCGTCCTCTTTACCCTCATAGTTTCCTCTGTCCCCTGCCCCCCCCCCCCCCCGCTGTAGTGTCCTCTGTACCCCCATAGTGTCCCCTGTACCCTGCACAACCCCCCCCCCCCCCCTTATAGTGTTCTCTGTCCCCTGGACCACCCCATCTGCAATGTCCTCTGGGGAGGATGGGGGGGGGGGGGTTAGAATGGAGTACAGGTGTGCTCCATCCTCTAATGTTAAGGGAGTTTGACTTCTGGGATTGGACCCGAGAAATAATGTCTATCCATAAAGTAATAATACTTCTCATGATTGGGTTATAGTTTCCCGCACCGTGACGGGTGATCGGTGACCATTACAGAACAAGTCCAGTTGAATGTGACTAACTACTACTAGCTATACCACGACCCGGAGAGATGAGACAGACAGGTAAAGGGCGTAGCGGCAGAACGCAGCCCCCCCCCGACCTGTGCTGACCTGTCCTGGGCTCCCCTCCCCCTCCTCTCCGAGGGATGTGTGCCGGTGGAGCCGGGACTCTTCCATATGGCTGAGTGTTTACGATGCTGGCTGGCCGCATATGAGATCATTGTTTTTCGCCTGTAGCGAGCAGCGGTGGGGGCGCGGCGCAGTAGTAGACGGATTCTGCAGCGCCGGGAGGGTGGAAGTTTCTTCTCACATACATGAAGCTTTTTCTGTGTCCCCTCCCCCGGTTCTGTGCGCTGCCTGGGGGGGGGGTGAATCCTGCAGGGACTTGATTTGGTTTCGGCAGAGACGACGTGTTCTGCAGCACTTTACATCCATAGCACTCCGATGTCCTTCCCAAAGTCACACACCTCGGGGGACCTCTATGGAGCAGTGAATGGAACTTTCACCAAACGTTCACTGCTGGTTGGTGAATCAGTAAGCCCCTATTCACGCTTTAGCGTGAGTTTTTTTAACCACATGCCTACCGTAGGGTGACCAGACATCCCCGGTTTCCGGGGACAGTCCCTGGATTGAGGACACTGTCCTCGAACCAACTCTGTCCCCGGGTTTGTCCCCGGATTGGATTTGAACAGGGGCTGGGGCAATTTCAAAGACAGTGGGCCAGATTCTTGTAGTTTCTGCGGCGGCGTCGCGTAAGCCATTTACACTCCGCCGCCCCAACTTACAGGAGCAAGTGCTGTATTCCCCAAACACTTGCTCCGTAGTTTGGGGCGGCGGAGTGTAATTGGCCCGGCGTATCCCCGCGTAATTCCAAGGGGGCGGCTTGTATTTAAATTAAGTGCGCCCCCGTGCCGTTCGAACTGCGCATGCGCCGGGCTTAAAATAGCCCAGTGCGCATGCTCCAGTTCTCGACGGAAAACGTCAATGACGCCGACGTGTGCGTCATTGACGTAAAGTCGTATTCAAGAACGACTTAGTAAAACGACGTACCCGACTGGAAAAGACAACGCAGACCCGACGTCATTACTTAACATGGCATACGTGGGACTGGCGTAAGGTTACCCCTCATATAGCAGGGGTAACCTTACGCTTACGCAAACGACGTAAGCGACGATTACGCAACGCGATTTCGTTCGGGAATCGGCGTATCAGGCTCATTTGCATAAACAAATGAGACCTGAACGTAAACGCCACCTAGCGGCCGGCGGCGAATTACATTTAGGATCCGACAGTGTAAGTAACTTACACTAGTCGGATCCTAGCCTAAATCCGGCGTATCTTGTTTTGTGAATACAAAATAATGATACGCCGGCGGGAAATTCGATTTACGCCGGTGTATCAGTAGATACACCGGCGTAACTTGTTTGAGAATATGGCCCAGTCAGTGCAGAATTAATAAAAAAAAATATGAATTACACCCCCACCGCTCCTACTAGCTTAGGGGGGTGTATTTTTTTCCCATTATCTGTGCCCCTTTCTGATGATCATGTGCTGGTCGGAGCGGAGGGAATATTTCTTCAGTTTCGGGCGCATGCCCATTCAGCTCAGATCGTATGTTCTTCTGCCTTGGCTCAAGTCCCGGCCAGCCGTCTGCCTGCATATCTTCTTGCCTTCCCTGGTGGAGTGATCTTCCTCTGCTCCCCACCCAGTAGTAGCCGGGGCCCCGAGAGTGACACTTGAGAGGCTGTGAGGCGGGCGGCAGCGGGCAGAGAGTCGCTGATTGTTGCCATTACTAGTAAAGCAAATATGTCCCCGGATTTCATTTTTAAAATCTGGTCACCTTAGCCTACCGGGCACTTTCACCCTCCTTCCTGCCCAGGCCAATCCCCAATACCCCCTTCCTGCCCAGGCCAATCCCCAATACCCCCTTCCTGCCAAGGCCAATCCCCAATACCCCCTTCCTGCCAAGGCCAATCCTCAATACCCCCTTCCTTCCCAGGCCAATCCCCAATACCCCCTTCCTGCCCAGGCCAATGCCCAATACCTTCTTACTGCCCAGGCCAATCACCAACACCCCCTTCCTGCCCAGGCCAATCCCCAATACCCCCTTCCTGCCAAGGCCAATCCCCAATACCCCCTTCCTGCCCAGGCCAATCACCAATACCCCCTTCCTGCCAAGGCCAATCCCCAATACCCCCTTCCTGCCCAGGCCAATCCCCAATACCCCCTTCCTTCCCAGGCCAATCCCCAATACCCCCTTCCTGCCCAGGCCAATCCCCAATACCCCCTTCCTGCCAAGGCCAATCCCCAATACCCCCTTCCTGCCCAGGCCAATCCCCAATACCCCCTTACTGCCCAGGCTAATCCCCAATACCCCCTTCCTGCCCAGGCCAATCTCCAATACCCCCTTCCTGCCCAGGCCAATCCCCAATACCCCCTTCCTGCCCAGGCCAATCCCCAATACCCCCTTCCTGCCCAAGCCAATCCCCAATACCCCCTTCCTGCCCAGGCCAATCCCCAATACCCCCTTCCTGCCCAGGCCAATCCCCAATACCCTCTTCCTGCCCAGGCCAATCCCCAATACCCTCTTCCTGCCCAAGCCAATCCCCAATACCCCCTTCCTGCCCAGGCCAACCCCGAAGCCGATGTGAGTGCCCGGCGGGCGCGATGACTGCACCCGCGATCGCTTATGACACAGCGAGAACCGGGATCTGTGGGCGTAAACATGACTGATCGTATGTTCATACAAAAAATAAACAGCGATCGGTCATTTCCCCTAGTAAGTCCCCTCCCCCCTTCAGTTAGAACACACAATAGGGAACACAGTTAACACCTCGATGGCCCCCTAGTGTTAACCCCTTCCCTGCCAGTGACATTTTTACAGTAATCAGTGGCTTATTTTTATCGAACTAATCGCTGTAAAATTGTCAATGGTCCCAAAAATGTGTCAAAAGTGTCTGATCTGTCCGCAGTCTCGATAAAAATCGCAGATCGCCGCCATTACTAGTAAAAAAAAAAAAATTATTAATAAAAATACCATAAAACTATCCCCTATTTTGTAAACGCTATAACTTTTGCGCAAACCAACCAATAAACGCTTATTGCAATTTTTTTTACCAAAAATATGTAGAAGATTACGTATCGGCCTAAACCGAGGAAAAAACTTTTTTTCATATATTTGTTGGGGATATTTATTATAGCAAAAAGTAAAAAATATTGGGCTACATTCAGCAAGAATTTATGTCGGCGTATCTATAGATACGCCGCGTAAATTCAAAGCTGCGCCGGCGTATCTTCTTTCTGTATTCAGAAAGCAAGATACACCTAAATTAGGCTAAGATCCGACTGGCGTAAGTCTCCTACGCCGTCGGATCTTAGGTGCATATTTACGCTGGCCGCTAGGTGGCGCTTCCGTCGATTTCAGCGTAGAATATGCAAATGAGCTGGATACGCCGATTCAGAAACGTACACGCGCCCGTCGTTTGCGTAAGGCTTTTTCCGGCGTAATGTTACTCCTGCTATATGAGGCATAGCCAATGTTAAGTATGGACGTCGGGACAGCATCGAATTTTGCGTCGTTTACGTTGTTTGCGTAAGTCGTTCTCGAATAGGGCTTTGCGTAAATCGAAAGCATTGACTATTTGCGACGTGATTAGGAGCGTGCGCACTGGGATACGTTCACGGGCGGCGCATGCGCCGTTCGTTAGAGACGTCATTTATGTGGGGTCATGTTTTATTTACATAAAACACGCCCACCTCTTCTCAATTTGAATTCAGCGAGCTTACGCCGACAGAGTTACGCTATGCCGCCGTAACTTAGGGCGCAGGCTCTTTGCGAATCCAGCCCCAGCCTCACTATAGATACGCTACGCCCGCACAAACTTACGGCGGGCTTTCTGAATCTAGCCCATTGCATTATTTTTTAAATTGTCGCTCTATTTTTGTTTATAACGCAAAAAAATAAAAACCGCAGAGGTGATCAAATAATACCAAAAGAAAGCTCTATTTGTGGGGGGGGGGGGGGAAGGGCCGCGCAATTGTCAGTTAAAGCGACATTGGCCAGGTCATTAAGGGGGGTAAAATCCTTCTGGGGCTGAAGTGGTTAATCTCAGTAGAAGCTGTAGAGAGCGGTTGTATATACAGCACATCGTACTTTGAGATCCTCTCATGATCTGTAACATTTCTGTGGACGATTGTAACAAATCTCACACCTTTCTCCTGAATGTGAAAGGATTTCCCCGCATTTTGTCGCCACAATGTGACGATCCCGGATCTCATTATCGGAAACCTTTTCTGCTGCTGAGGCGTCATTCTTTTTCTGGCCACTAGAGGGGAGATTACAAAAGGCTGCCGAGACTTTATAGTAACATTGTTGTATCTCAGCGTCTCACCACTGGTTTGTTATTATTATAGGAGTTTATATAGCCCTATATATACAGTATATATCGTGTGTATATATATATATATATATATATTTAAGTCAGTTTTGAAGGCAAAAGGGGGTCCAACTCGGCACTAGCAAGGTGTACCTAATAAATGCAGCAGGGCCGCCATCAGGGGGGTACAGGCAGTACACATGTAAGGGGCCCGGAGGTCCCCAGGGGCCCGGATGGCAACCCCCTTTTTGTTATTTATTTATTTTTTTTTTTTTTTTTTTTATCCACTTCAGACTCCACCTCATAGAGTGTACGTTATATGCTCATGTTCTGCGTACCAGCCCATTGCATCTCTATATTGGTTTTGCATCATGAGTGTCGCTTCTTTTGTGTGAAAATTTACCTTTTTTTTTTTTTTTTTTTTTTTTTTTTTTTTATTAAGTCTATATTATTTTAATTATTTATTTAATATCATTCCTCATACTTAAGAGGCGCAAAGTAATTGTGATTTCAATTATCCCCCCCCCCCCTAGACCATCCCTCCCCTCCCCCCCTATCTCACCTAAAACAATCTCCTATATCTCTAATTCTCTCCAGTTTTCTTCTGGTCTATCTTTTTAAATGTCTACCCTTAGTTTTTCTGCGTAACTCCACGATTTCTTGAAAGTCCTCCATTTATCCCATTTCGTGATTTGTAGGATGTTGTTACCCTCTATGGCCTCTTTTAGTTCTTCCATTTTGTACGTTTCTTCAACCGCATCTATCCACTCCCAGATTAAGGGGCACTCCACCTCCTGCCACTTCCTTGGAATAAGTCTCTTAGCGGCGTTGAGTAGATGCGGTACAAGCGTTTTCCTGTAACTCCTTATACCTTCATCCCCCCCGTGGAATAGGATAACCCATGGGTCCATCTTAATCTTTTTCCCCGTGATCTCTTCCACACATGCCAAAATTTGTTATTTATTTTTTATTAAAAAAATATATATATTTTTTTATATATTTTTATTAAATTTTTTATTAAAGGGACAATTTTTTTTAGGGGTACGGGGGTCCCCAGGGGCCCGGAGGCCCATATGGCCTCATATGGCAACTCCCCTTATTTTTTTGTTTAATAAAAAATAAATAAATACATTTTTTTTTATATATTTTTATTTTATTTTTTATTAAAGGGACATTTTTTTTTTAGTGGTACGAGGGCCCCTGGAGATCCCCAGGGCCCCGAATGACAACCCCCCCCCCCCATTTTAATAAAAAAAATATTTTTTTATATATATTTTTTATATATATTTTTATTTATTATTATATATATATAGGTGTGTATATATAGGTATATATATTTATTATTATTATTAAAGTGCCCAGAGGTCCCCAGATGGCAACCCCCCCTTTTTTTTATAAAAAAACAAATAATTATTTTATATTATTTTATTTCTTTTTCTTTTTTTTATATATATATTTTTTTTATTAAAGGGCTCAGAGGTCCCCAGGGCCCCATGTGGCAAACCCCCTTTTTTATTTGTTATAAATGTTTATTTTTTTATTTTTGTTTATGTATATTTATTTTTTATGTTTTTATTAAAGGGCCCAGAGGTCCCCAGGGCCCTGGATGGCAACCCCCCCCTTTTTATTTTATTTTTTATAAATGTTTTTTTTTATTAAAGGGCCCAGAGGTTTCTTTTTATTATTATTATTATTATTATTATTTTATATTAAAGGGCCCAGAGGTCCCGGATGGCAACCCCCCTTTTTTGTAATTTTTTTTTATAAAAAAAAAAAAAAAAATTTGTGTATATATATATATATATTTTTTTTATTAAAGGGCCCAGAGGGCAACCCCCCTTCTTCACAACAGTCTCCCCCGCTTCTCAATTTGAGGCGGCAGCACCCCCCCCCCCCCCCGGTTCTCTGCTCCAGGGGGCCCATGCCTAAAGCTGTGTAAGGGGCCCCATAATTCCTGATGGCTGCCCTGAGTGAGTGTATAATCACTTATTTTCTATATCACTTATAATCACTTATTTTCTATAATCACTTATAATCACTTATTTTCTATGATCGACAGCTCCATTTGGTGGCCATAAGGCGGTAAAATCCCGATTGAGGTGTTTTAGGAAAATACATTATATTCATACATAATATATACACATATATTCTGGCCACTAGATGGCGCTGATGACTATAGGAAATAAACATGTTATACACAGTGGCCCAGATTCAAGTAGAATCGCGCAATATTTGCGTGGGCAAAGAGCAAATTTTTTTCTCTGCGCCCACGCAAATATTGCGCTTTGCCCGCGATTCACGGAGCAGTTGCTCCGTAAATTGCGCGGGCAATATGCTAAGCAGCCGGGCGCAAGGCTGCCTAATGTAAATGATCCCGCCGGGGGCGGGAATCATTTAAATTAGGCGCGCTCCCGCGCCGAGCGAACAGCGCATGCTCCGTCGGGAAACTTTCCCGACGTGCATTGCGGCAAATGACGTCGCAAGGACGTCATTTGCTTCTAAGTGAACGTGAATGGCGTCCAGCGCCATTCACGGTTCACTTACGTAAACGACGTGAAATTTAAACGTCGCGAGCGGGAGGCGCAGCTATACTTTAGCATTGGCTGCGCCTGCTTTTAGCAGGAGCAACCTTATGCTAAAGGCGCCGTACGGAAACTCCGTACCTTGCGTACGCAGGGCCCGCGCAACTTTTGTGAATCGGTGGTAGTATGCAATTTGCATACTACACGCCGATCACAAAGGCCGCGCCCCCTAGCGGCCAACGCAAGAATGCAGCCTGGGATGTGAAGGCATAAGGAGGCTTATGTTTGTCATATCCTAGGCTGCATTCGGTGTAACGAGGTTCCTGAATCAGGAGCACTCGTTACACCGGAGCAAGTAAGCACTTGCGCCGCGCAACTATGGTTGCGCGGGCGCAAGTGCTTCTTGAATCTGGGCCAATACGTGAATATTGGTGACGGCTGTTCAAATGCTTAAGGCCGTCGCATACTGAATTTTTTTCACATACATGAACCCGGCTAATTATTTCCATGGCAATTAGACGCCGCGTATTTCCACTCTCGTCATTCCTGCACCGGGGAAGATAATCGCCATTCACACGTTGGCCGTGACTCGAGGTGACCGTGACACGGAAGCGGCAGATCTGTCCCGACTTACTTCATTATATGACATCCACAGCCCCGCTAATGTGCCGAATTAGAGGGAAAGACTTCAGCAGCTCTGCAAATGAACTTCCACATGAAATCACGTCCCGTCATTAAAGATGAACGCCAAAGACACAAATGAACGCGGCGCTACAATTAGTAACACATCATTACATGTATCTTTTTTAAGTGCAAGTTGTGTAAGTAGGTAGCTGAATTTTTACCTGGTATCAACTTCTTACAGTCCTTGGACAGCAGGGAGGGAGTGGGAGCAGCGCTGTTTTAACCACTTCAATACCGGGCATTTTCACCCCCCTTCCTGCCCAGGCCAATTTTCATCTTTCAGCACTGTCATGCTTTGAATGACAATTGGGCGGTCGTGCGACGTGGCTCCCCAAGAAAATTGGCATCCTTTTCCCCCCCACAAATAGAGCTTTCTTTTGGTGTTATTTGATCACCTCTGCGGTTTTTATTTTTTGCGCTATAAACAAAAATAGAGCGACAATTTTGAAAAAGAACACAGTGGGCTAGATTCAGGTAGAATCGCGCATTGTTACGGCGGCGTAGCGCATCATATTTACACTACGCCGCCTTAAGTAAGTGAGGCAAGTGCTGTATTCCCAAAGCACTTGCCTCCTAAGTTACGGTGGCGTAGCGTAAATGGGGCCGGCGTAAGCGCGCCTAATTCAAATGAGGATGAGGGGGGCGTGTTTTATGTAAATGGGTGGTGACCCGACGTGATTGACGTCTTTTTACGAACGGCGCATGCGCCGTCCGTGTACATATCCCAGTGTGCATTGCTCCAAAGTACGCCGCAAGGATGTATTGGTTTCGACGTGAACGTAAATTACGTCCAGCCCTATTCGCGAACGACTTACGCAAATGACGTAAAAAATTCAAAATTCGACGCGGGAACAACGTCCATACTCAACATTGCGTACGCCTCATAGAAGCAGGAGCAACGTTACGCCGGAAAAAGCCTTAGGCAAACGACGTAAAATTTTTCGCCGGGAGCACGTAAGTTTGTGAATCGGCGTATCTAGGTCATTTGCATATTCTACGCCGAAAACTACGGAAGCGCCACCTAGCGGCCAGCGTAAATATGCACCCTAAGATACGACGGCGTAAGAGACTTACTCCAGTCGTATCTTATCCAAATTTCGGCGTATCTTGTTTTCTGAATACAGAAAGAAGATACGCCGGCACATCCTAGAGTTTACGCGACATAAACTCTTTCTGAATCCGGGCCAATATTTTTTACTTTTTGCTATAACAAATATCCCAATAAAAAAAAAAAAAATTTTTTCTCAGTTTAGGCCGATACGTATTGTGAGGTATCACCGCGATCGTTAGAGCAAGAGCAATAATTCTAGCCCCAGACCTCCTCTGTAACTCAAAACATGCAACCTGTAGAATTTTTTAAACGTCGCCTATGGAGATTTTAAAGGGTAAAAGTTTGTCGCCATTCCACGAGCGGGCGCAATTTTGAAGCGTGACATGTTGGGTATCAATTTATTCGGCGTAACATCATCTTTTACAATATAAAATGAATTGGGCTAACTTTACTGTTGTCTTATTTTTTTATTAAAAAAAGTGTATTTTTTCCCCAAAAAAGTGTATTTTTTCCCCAAAAAAGTGCGCTTGTAACACCGCTGCGCAAATACGGTGTGACAGAAAGTATTGCAATGACCGCCATTTTATTCTCTAGGGTGTTAGGATAAAAAATATATATAATCTTCCGACTTCGGGGGTCTTCTTCCAACTTCTCCGCGCTCTGTGGCGTCTTCTCCGCGCTCTCCGGTGCCTTCTTCCCACTCTCCGGTGCCTTCTGCCTTTTGCCGGGCTCCTCCGCTATCTTCTTCCAGCTCTTTTGCTAGCGGTGGCTCGGTCTTCTCCGTCATCTTCTTCCCTCTTCTTTTCTTACAATGTTGACACGACGCTCTCTCCAGCTATAATGCCGGTTGCGCGGTGCGCAACGACTTATATAGGCATGGAGCATGGTCACCAGGTGATGTCATCCAGTGACCCCGCCCCCTTATGATGTCACCACCATGGGCATGATGGGAAGGCGATGTCAGAAGGGGCCAACAAAACTTTTTCCTATATCTTAACCCCTTCCCGCCCGGTCAATAGTCAATTGACGTCCGGGAAGTGGTTGTGTAATCCTGACGTCCTGCAGGATTACATGCCGGCGCATGGGGGCGCGCAGTGCGGCGATCGGTAATGTGGGGTGTCAGTCTGACACACTGCATCTCCGATCTCGGTAAAGAGCCTCCGGCAGAGGCTCTTTGCTACGGGATCAGCCGTGTCCGACCACGGCTGATCACGATGTAAACAGGAAGAGCCGTTGATTGGCTCTTCCTCACTCGCGTCTGACAGACGCGAGTAGAGGAGAGCCGATCGGCGGCTCTCCTGACAGGGGGGGTTCGCGCTGATTGTTTATCAGCACAGCCCCCCCTCGGATGCCAACACTGGACCACCAGGGAGTGCCCCCCGGTGCTCAATTGAACAAAAATAGCCACAAAAAAACAAAACAAAACAATAAAACATTTTTTTTAACACAATCGATGCCAATCAGTGCCCACAAATGGGCACTGACTGGCAACATGGGCACTGACTGAAATGATGCCCAGCAATGCCATCAGTGCCACCCCTCAGTGTCCATCAGTGCCACCCAGTGTCCATCAGTGCCACCTCTTAGTGCCCATCTATGCCCACCTATCAGTGCCCATCTGTGCCACCCATAAGTACCCATAAGTGCCACCCATGAGTGCCCATCAGTGCCGCCTATGAGTGCCCATCAGTGCTGCCTATGAGTGCCCATCAGTGCCGCCTATGAATGCCCATCAGTGCAGCATACCAGCGCCGCCTATCAGTGCCCATCAGTGCCGCCTATCGGTGCCCATCAGTGCCACCTCATTGGTGCCCATCAGTGCCACCTCATCGGTGCCCATCAGTGCTGCCATATCAGTGCCCATAATTGAAGAAGAAAACTTACTTATTCACAAAAAAAATTAACAATCTAGAAATGTCAGTGAGTATAATTCTTCTGCGTCTATTTTGTGGATTCATTTAGCAGATTTTTCTTTATTTTATTTTTTATAATTTCCACTTTTTCAGGTTTTGCTGTGAATGGACTTCCTCCTGAGCCCCATGTAATCCCTTATTTCCCATGGAGGATAAAAGAAGGGCTCCGTGATTAGGCCTCAGTAGGGTTCTAAATGCGTTAGAGGACGATCCTGGGGGGTTTCTCTGTCCTTGTGCTGAGGATTGCAGAGGTCTAGGGATCGGCTTCATCTTTTGTGAGGATAAAGGAAAGTCGGATAATGAAATTTCCTTGAACGTGTTTCTTAAATGTTTGTTGCGTTTCTCTATTTTTTACCGCCAACTGCTCCAAATCATTTGGTGGGGGGGGGGGGATTATGGCGTGGGGGGGAGGGGGGATTATGGCGTGGGGGTTGTTTTTCAGGGGTTGGGCTCGGCCCTTTAGTTCCAGTAAAGGGAACTCTTTAAGCCTCATCCACACGATCGGATTTTCTGCGGACAAAGGGTAGGACTTGGGCGTTGGCCATGAACTTGTCTTGCATACAAACGGCAAAAAATTGTCGGCCAACAAACATGAATGTCGGGACCATTAAGGTAAGTACTCACCGAGGCCGAGATGCTGAGGGCGGCTTAACTTTGTGACCCTGTGCAGACCACTCCCTGGAGTTAGAACGGAGGAGGGACGGCACAAGGAGGCACCGGTGCCGGGAACTGGTAGGCAGACTTGGTGCAGCTGACGAAAACAGGGCAGGTGCAGAGGACTGGAGACAGTCGTTGATCAGGCAGGAACAGGCAGGTAAGTCCAGAAGGGACCAACAGGAAACAAGGCAAATCCGGGTCACAGGCCGTGGGTCAGGAGTTGGAGAGATCAGAGGAAGTCTGTGAGAGCAAGCCAAGGTCAAGGGGCAGGAGACAACAGCAAATCCGATAAGCAGGCAGGGGTCAAGTGTAGAAGACGGCAGAGAATAGTCAAGGTCCAATCCGGATCAAACAGGTCAGGGTATTCAGGTTTCAAGGTTCTCTCACAGGGTAAAGCTGACAACGAACCAGCAATTAGCAAAGGGGAAGGGGCTGGCTTAAATAGGCCGCACTGGCCACTGATTGGTCCACAGAAGTACAGGTTCAGAACCAGGCTCCAACGGACAGCACACAGAATAGCACTGAGCAGTGTCTCAGAGGCAAAGAGCTGGACTTGAAAATGGAGAGGTCCCAGGTTCGATTCTACCCAGAACCAACTGGGGAATGTGACCGTGAAAGGTCTGTGCCCTGACAATGAAACAACGTGTATTTTCAGCTCTTTAGCGCCACCTCTTTAGCGCCAGGGTCTGGGTTAGTGTTGGGGTTAGGGTCGGGGTCTGGGTTATGGTTAGGGTCGGGGTTAGGGTTAGGATCAGGGTTAGGGTTGGGGTTAGGGTTAGGGTTGGGGTTAGGGTTAGGGTCAGGGTTGGTGTTGGGGTTAGGGTTAGTGTTGGGGTTAGGGTTAGGGTCTGGGTTAGTGTTGGGGTTAGGGTCGGGGTTAGGGTCTGGGTTGGGGTTAGGATCAGGGTTAGGGTTGGGGTTAGGGTTGGGGTTAGGGTTGGGGTTAGAGTTGGGGTTAGGGTTAGGGTCTGGGTTAGTGTTGGGGTTAGGGTCGGGGTTAGGGTCTGGGTTAGAGTTGGGGTTAGGGTCTGGGTTGGGGTTAGGGTTAGGGTCGGGGTTAGGGTTGGGGTTAGGGTTAGGATCAGGGTTAGGGTTGGGGTTAGGGTCTGGGTTAGAGTTGGGGTTAGGGTTAGGGTCTGGGTTGGGGTTAGGGTTGGGGTTAGGGTTAGGATCAGGGTTAGGGTTGGGGTTAGGGTTGGGGTTAGGGTTAGGGTCTGGGTTAGAGTTGGGGTTAGGGTCGGGGTTAGGGTTGGGGTTAGGATCAGGGTTAGGGTTAGGGTCGGGGTTAGGGTTAGGGTCGGGGTTAGGGTTGGGGTTAGGGTTAGAGTTGGGGTTAGGGTTAGGGTCTGGGTTAGTGTTGGGGTTAGGGTCGGGGTTAGGGTCTGGGTTGGGGTTAGGATCAGGGTTAGGGTTGGGGTTAGGGTTGGGGTTAGGGTTAGGGTTGGGGTTAGGGTTAGGGTTAGGGTCTGGGTTAGAGTTGGGGTTAGGGTCGGGGTTAGGGTCTGGGTTGGGGTTAGGATCAGGGTTAGGGTTGGTGTTAGGGTTGGGGTTAGGGTCGGGGTTAGGGTTAGGGTTAGGGTTGGGGTTAGAGTTGGGGTTAGGGTTAGGGTCTGGGTTAGAGTTGGGGTTAGGGTTAGGGTCTGGGTTGGGGTTAGGATTAGGGTTAGGGTCGGGGTAAAAGGGTAAAAAAATAGCGCCTAAATAATGCCTGAAAAAATCCTGCCCTGCAGTCTTCAGTGTGAAAGCCCAAAGGCTTTCACACTGAAGCGGTGCGCTATCAGGACCACTCCAAAAGTCCTGCTAGCTGCATTTTTGGAGCGGTGAAGGAGCAGTGTGCTTACTGCTCCTTTACCGCTGCCGCCCATTGAAATCAATGGGACAGCGCGGCTCTACCGCCCGCAAACCGCTACTGTAGCAGCGGTTTGCGGGCGGTTTTAACCCTTTCTCGGCCGCTAGCGGGATTTAAAACCGCACCGCCACCGGCCAAATATAGCGGCAAAAACAACGGTATAGCGGCGCTAAAAATAGTGCCGCTATACCGCCAGCGCACCTCCCGCACCTAGTGTGAAAGGGGCCTTAGTGTCCCTTTAAGGCATCTACATACCAAGACATTTTTAGACAATTTCATGCTCCCAACTTTGTGGGAACAGTTTGAGGACGGCCCCTTCCTGTTCCAACAACCAGTGCACAAAGCAAGGTCCATAAAGACACGGATAAGTGAGTTTGGTGTGTAGGAACTTGACTGGCCTGCACAGAGTCCTGACCTCAACCCGATAGAAGACCTAAACACACAGCTCCCAGTCCTGTCAGAGGGAGAAATGCCTGACCGTCTGTTCATACAATGTATTAACAGCGATCAGTCATTTCCCCTAGTCAGTCCCCTCCCCCCTTCAGTTAGAACACACCCAGGGACATACTTAACCCCTTCCCCCGCCCCCTAGTGTTAACCCCTTCACCGCCAGTGGCATTTTTATAGTAATCCAATGCATTTTTATAGCACCGATCGCTATAAAAATGCCAATGATCCCAAAAATGTGTCAAAAGTGTCCGAAGTGTCCGCCATAATGTCGCAGTACCGATACAAATCGCTGATCGCCGCCATTACTAGTAAAAAAAAATATTAATAAAAATGCCATAAAACGACCCCCTATTTTGTAAACGCTATAACTTTTGCGCAAACCAATCAATAAACGCTTATTAACTCTGAGTGTGAGGCGTCGCATCTCTGCGCCTGATTCATAGAATCAGATATGCCTCACTGTTGCCTAGATACGGACGGCGTAAGTCTCCTACGCCGTCGTATCTTGGTGTGCATATTTACGCTGGCCGCTAGGGGCGCTTCCATAGATTTACGCATAGAATATGCAAATGAGCTAGATACGCCGATTCAGAAACGTACGTGCTCCCGGTGCATTGATTTACGTCGTTTACGTTAGGCTTTTTCGGCGTAAAGTTACCCCTGCTATATGAGGCGTAGCCAATGTTAAGTATGGACGTCGGGACAGCGTCGAATTTTGCGTCGTGTGTGTAAGTCGTACGCGAATAGGGCTGTGTGTAAGTTACGTTCACGTCTAAAGCATTGACTATTTGCGCCGTAATTTGGAGCATGTGCACTGGGATATTTTCACGGACGGCGCATGCGTCGTTCGTTAGGAGCGTCAATTACGCGGGGTCACGAGTCATTAATATACAACACGCCCCCTACCAGCCTACTTTGAATTGGGCAGGCTTACGCCGGCCCATTTACACTACGCCGACGTAACTTAGGGCGCAAGTTCTTTCAGAATACGGGACCTGCCTCACTAGGTTACGGCGGCGTAGTGTATCTGAGATACGCTACGCCCGCCTAAAGATAGGCGATTCTACCTGAATCTGGCCCCATGTGTGTGTGTAATGGCAGGTGTCCCAAAACTTTTGGTAATATCGTGTATTTGCGGAAAAAGTGGACCTGGGAACCCTAGGGTTTTTTTTTTTTTATTCTCTTCATTTTATTCAGCCAAGTATTAACCAGAGCTGCCCTTTAATTGTAACAATCTTTCTTCCTCGTTTTTGATTGGTCAGTCCTCCTCGTTTGGATTTCCTCGTAGTCGCCCGTCTGTACCGAGCACGGAAGGCTCCTCAGTACCCGGGCACCGAGTTGTATCTGCCAAGCTATTAATCTCATTAGCTGGCAAACACAGCTGACCGCCTCCCATTACTGGAAGGCCGGTACATGATAATTAACTTGTATTCAGCATCGAATTATTGGCTTCTGGCGCAGGATTCTGGGATATGTAGTCTGGCTGCAAGCAAGGAAGCTTTAAATCATGCATTGACCTTGAAACGTGCCAAGTCGTTAGGGAAGGGGGGGGGGGACAAAAAACATGAAACGCGTTAGAAATAATGGACATTCTGAAAACCGTGGCTGCTGTGGATAGTGAATTACTGCAGTGCTTCCTGCGTATTTCCGTTAATGCGGCGGACGACTTCTGCAAGCGTTTTTTCTCTCTCTGCGGTCAGCAAACCGCGTAAACTGGAGAACGTGATTGCGTCCGTCGTTTTATATCATCGCATCGAATCAATCTAAAATGAATTTTACAAATGTTCAAGCAAAAGCAGCGGGCATGAAGGCGGTGCTCATCGCCGCCGCCTCCACCTCCGCCGCCGCTCAGCGCTTTGAGAGAAAGACGGCAATCCGTGAAATGCGTCAGCACAGGTGTTGGCGGATTCTTGTTGTCCATTCTCCTGCTGGGAGAAAATTCTGGTGAGCTGGAGATTCCAAACAAAATCTGCAGACAGGAATCGGGGGCCCCAAACTTTCTAAACAAAGGGACCGTTTTGCTGTCTTTTCAATTTGGGGGGGGGGGGGGGGGGGGCAGACAGTGGCCATCAGGAGGGCAAAATATCCCGGAATCAGTGGCAGTAAACATTGTCCCATCATTGGTGTCAGTGGGAGGAACTTTGTCCCATTTGTGTCATTAAGAGTAATTGTGCCCCATGATTGGTGTCATTGGGAGGAATTGTTCTCTTCACTGGTGTTATTGGGAGGAATTTTGCCCCATTGTTGGTGTCACTGGGAGGAATTGTGCTCTTTATTGGTGTCATTTGGAGGAATTGTGCCCTTCATTGGTGTTATTGGGTGGGAACTTTGCCCCATTGTTGGTGTCATTGGGAGGAATTTTGCCCCATGGTTGGTGTCACATCTGGTTGTGCTCTTTATTGCTGTTTTTAGGAGGAATCTTTGGTGTCATTGGGACTAACTGTGCCCTTCATTGGTGTTATTGGGGGGGAATTTTGCCCCATTGGTGTCATTGGGAGGAAATGTGCCCCTTTACTGGTGTCATTGAATGGAACTGTTCCCCATCATTGGTATCATTGGGAGGAATTGTGCCCCATTGTTGGTGTCATTGGGAGGAATTTTGCCCTTCACTGGTGTCATTCGGAGGAACTTTACCCCCTTGTTGGTGTCACTGGGAGGAATTGTGCCCTTCATTGGGTGGGAACTTTGCCCTATTGTTGGTGTCATTGGGAGAAAATGTGCCCCTTTACTGGTGTCATTGACAGGATTTGTGCCCCATCATTGGTGTCATTGGGAGGAATTGTGCCCCATTGTTGGTGTCATTGAGAGGATTTGTGCTCTTCATTGGTGTCATTGGGAGGAATTGTGCTCCGTTATTGGTGTCATTATTAGGAACTGTGCCCCATTGTTGGTGTCATTGGGAGGAATCGTGCCCCTTTCCTGATGCCATTGAGAGGAACTGTGCCCCATCATTGGTGTCATTGGGAGAAATTGTGTCTTATCAGTGGCATCATTGGGAGTAATTTTGACACATTGTTGGTGTCATTGGGAGGAATTGTGCCCCGTTTTTGGCATCATTAAAACAAATTGTGCCCTTCACTGATGTCATCGGGAGGAATTGTGCCCCATAATTGGTGACAACAGAGATCATTTTCAGTAAAACAAAGCAATTACATTCCAAATAAACTTGAGACCTTCAGAGTTCCCAATTACACAGGAGTCCCTTTTAGAACAAGAGGCCCCCTTATATCATAGTCCCCCCATCAGAGCCCCCCTTACATCAGACTCCTCCTTTGCATCAGGGTCCCCACCAAAGTCCCCTCTTTCACAAGAGTCCCAAGCTGAGCCCCCCTTACATTTAGGTCCCCATCAGAGTCTCCTCTTACATCACAGGGCCAGATAACATCTTAGAGTGGACCGGGATTGGCCCATGGGCTGTAGTTTAGAGTCACCATAAGAGTCCCCCCTTACATCAGAGTCCCCCTTATATTAAATTGCCTTGTTACATCAGAGTGCCTTTCATATCAAGGTCCCCCGTTACATCAGAATCCCCTCTTGCATCAGGGTCCGCATCAGAGTGCCTCTTTACATGATAGTCTCCATCAGAGCCTCCCCTACATTAAGGTCCCCATCAGAGTATACTTTTATGTCACAGGGCCAGATAAAATCTTGCAGCAGGCTTGGTTTGGCCCAAGGGCCATAGTTTGGAGTCCCCATTAGTGTCCACCCTTACATCATAGATCCCATCAGAGTCCCCCTTTACATCAGAGTCCCACCCTTACATCAAGGTCTCCATCAGAGTATCCTCTTACATCACAGGGCCAGATAAAATCTTGCACCAGGCCAGGTTTGACCCAAGAGCTGTAGTTTGGAGTCCCCATCACAGTCCCCCCTTACATCATAGTTAAAATCAGAGTCCCCCTTATATCAGAGCCCCCCTTACATCAAGGTCCCTATCAGAGTATACTCGTATATCACAGGGCCAGATAAAATCTTGCAGCAGGCTTGGTTTGACCCAAGGGCCATAGTTTGGAGTCTCCATTAGTGCCCCCTTACATCATAGTTCCTATCAGAGTCCCCCTTTACATCAGAGTCTCTCTTTACATCAAGGTGCCCATCAGAGTCCCACACTTACATTATAGTTCCCATCAGAGTCCCCCTTAACATCAGAGTCCCACCCTTACATCATAGTTCCCATCAGAGTCCCCCTTTACATCAGAGTCCCACCCTTACATCATAGTTCCCATCAGAGTATCCTTTTACATCACAGGGCCAGATAAAATCTTGCACCAGGCCAGGTTTGACCCAAGAGCTGTAGTTTGGAGTCCCCATCACAGTCCCCACTTATATCAAAGTTTATATCAGAGTTGCCCTTTTTAGGGATGAGCTTCGAGTTCGAGCCAAACAACAAATAATTTGAGGTGTTCGCAGCAAATTCGAAAAGCCGCGGAACACCCTGTAAAAGTCTATAGGAGAAATCTAAAGTGCTCATTTTAAAGGCTAATATGCAAGTTATTGTCCTAAAAAGTGTTTGGGGACCCGGGTCCTGTCCCAGGAAACATGTATCAATGCAAAAAAAAGTTTTAAAAACTGCAGTTTTTTCGGGAGCAGTGAATTTAATAATGCTAAAAGTGAAACAATAAAAGTGAAATTTTCCTTTAAATTTCGTACCTAGGAGGGGTGTAAAGTCAGCATGTGAAATAGCGCATGTTTCCCGTACTTAGAACTAGGGTTGTCCCGATACTACTTTTTTAGGACTGAGTACAAGTACCGATACTTTTTATTAAGTAGTCGCCGATACCGAATACCGATACTTTTTTTAAATGTGTCTCCATATGCAGCTATGTCCCCCCACAGATGCAGCCATGTCCCCCCCCATATCCAGCCATGTCCCCCCCCCATATCCAGCCATGTCTCCCCCCATATCCAGCCATGTCTCCCCCCATATCCAGCCATGTCTCCCCCCATATCCAGCCATTCTCTCCCCCCATATGCAACTATTGTCTCCCCCCATTATCCAGCCACTGTCTCCCCCCATTATCCAGCCACTGTCTCCCCCCATTATCCAGCTACTGTCTCCCCCCATTATCCAGCCACTGTCTCCCCCCATATGCAGCCATTGTCTCCCCCCATGCAGCAAAGTCTCCCACCAGTAGCGATGGAGGAGTGGTATACACATTGCTCCTTCACCGCTCCAAGTATGCGGCAACAGGCATTTTCAGAGGGAGAGTACAGTAGAAGCTATGTGTAGACTTACAATATTTTTTTATGTAAATACCCTGTATCTAATGCTGAGGAGCTGGGTAGTTGTGGGTTACAGAGCATCACTGTGAACTTTCATTAAAATCGCTGACATTGCTGATTTCCTTGGAATAATAAGTTTGCTTATAATATGCATGCTGGGTCTTATCCATGGAAATGGCAAATGTTGCTTTCCTGCTAACCTCTTCCTCATGTGAATGCCACCCTTGTCCTTCTTCCATGATGATTGTTATATGCTTTCAGCTGGCATACCACGTTCAGTATTAAAAGACTGGAGGAAAGTGAAGAAACTCAAGCAGACTGGGGAATCCTGCCTCCCCCCATATCCCCCTTACCTGCATCCGCGCTGCCGCCGACTGTTTAACACGCGCGGGGAGTATAATGATTGGCGTCGCGCTGCGTACAGACACTCCCCCTTGCTCGGGATTGGACAGTTCACCCGAGCAAGGGGGAGTGTCTATACGCGGCGCGGCACCAATCATTACAGCTGTACGCGGCGCAGCTGTAATGATTCGTGCCACGCTGCGTACAGACACTCCCCCTTGCTCGGGATTGGACAGTTCACGCGAGCAAGGGGGAGTGTCTATGCGCGGCGCAGCGCCATTCATTACAATCACCGCGCGTGTTAAACAGTCGGCGGCAGCGCGGATGCGGCGGGATGCGACGTAACGGCGGCGGGATGCGGCGTAACGACGGCGGAGGGGGGGGGGAGTATTCTATTTCGGTATCGGGGGTATTTGCGGGAGTACGAGTACTCCCGCAAATACTCGGAATCGGTCCCGATACCGATACTAGTATCGGTATCGGGACAACCCTACTTAGAACTGTCTCGGCACAAAGTGTCATTTCTGAAAGAAAAAAAGACATTTAAAACCAGACTTGCGGCTATAATGAATTGTCGGCTCTGGCAATTCAGAGAGGATTCATTCATAAAAAAAAAGCGTGGGGGTCCCCCCAAATTAAATTACTAGGCCCTTCAGGTCTGGTATGGATATTAAAAAAAAATGACGTGGGGTTCCCCCCAAATATCCATTCCAGACCCTTCAGGAGGATGTCCCCATGTTAATGGGGACAAGGGCCTCATCCCCACAACCCTTGCCCGGTGGTTGTGGGGGTCTGCGGGCGGGGGGCTTATCAGAATCTGGAAGACCCCTTTAACAAAGGGGACCCCCAGATCCTGGCCTCCCCCTATGTAAATTGGTAATGGGGTACATTGTACCCCCTACCATTTCACGAAGGAAGTGTAAATAGTTGTAAAAAACACAAACTCACACACACCGTTGAAAAAAGTCCTTTATTAATAAAAAAATAAATCTAGCGGTGGTAATCCAGCGATGAGAAGATCTTCCGGGATCCAAATCGCAGCATCGCCGGCCTCCTCTCTCCACCGGACTGTGACTGTGACATTTATTTTATTGGTGAGGCGGGGCCACCCGTCACGTGACCCTGTCCCCCTCTGACGCACCCTCTGCTACGTCACTGGGGAAGCCTGGCTTCCCCCTTGCGTCAGAGGGGGTGGGTCACGTGACGGGTGGCCCCGCCTCACCAATAAAATAAATGTCACAGCTTAAGGTGCGTCATTCGCCGTGCTGTGTCCGG
Source organism: Rana temporaria (assembly GCF_905171775.1). Lineage (NCBI taxonomy): Eukaryota > Metazoa > Chordata > Amphibia > Anura > Ranidae > Rana > Rana temporaria. Next base: position 7,823,352 of record NC_053501.1, on the reverse strand, counting down.
CGGAGAGAGGAGGCCGGCGATGCTGCGCTTTGGATCCCGGAAGATCTTCTGATCGCTGGACAGGAGAGGAGATCACCCGCCGCTAGATACAGACAACGTTGGAGCAGGGAGGCGGGACCGAGTGGATTACCATCGCTGGATTTTTTTTATTTAGTTTTATTAATAAAGGACTTTGTTCTACGGTGTGTGTGTGTGTGTGTGTTTTTTACAACTATTTACACTTCCTTTGTGAAATGGTAGAGGTACAATTACCCCATTACCAATTCGCATAGGGGGGGGCCAGGATCTGGGGGTCCCCTTTGTTAAAGGGGTCTTCCAGATTCTGATAAGCCCCCCGCCCGCAGACCCCCACAACCACCGGCAAGGGTTGTGGGGATGAGGCCCTTGTCCCCATCAACATGGGGACATCCTCCCCATGTTGAGGGCATGTGGCCTGGTACGGTTCAGGAGAGGGGGGGGCCGCACTCTGTCCCCCCTCTTTTCTGCGGCCGGCCAGGTTAACATGCTTGGATAAGGGGTCTGGTGTGGATTTTTGGGGGAACTCCACGCCATTTTAAAAAAAAAATTTGGGCTGAAGTACCCATTAAAATCCACACCAGACCTGAAGGGTCTGGAATGGATATTTGGGGGGAACCCCACATCATTTTTTTTTAAATTAACTGGCGGGGTTTCCCTTAATATCCATACCAGACCTGAAGGGCCTGGTAATTGAATTTGGGGGGACCCCCACGCTTTTTTTATTTTTTATGATTGAATCATCTCTGAATTGCCGGGAGCCGACAATTCATTATAGCCGCAAGTCCGGTTTTAAATGACTTTTTTTCTTTCAGAAATGACACTTTGTGCAGAGACAGTTCTAAGTGCGGGAAACATGCGCTATTTCACATGCTAACTTTACACCCCCCCTAGGTACGAAATTTAAAGGAACATTTCACTTTTATTGTTTCACTTTTAGCATTATTAAATTCACTGCTCCCGAAAAAATTGCCGTTTTTAAAACTTTTTTTTGCATTGATACATGTCCTCTGGGGCAGGACCCGGGTCCCCCAAACACTTTTTAGGACAATAACTTGCGCATTAGCCTTTAAAATTAGCACTTTAGATTTCAAATGTTCGAGTCCCATAGACTTTAACGGGGTTCTAAAGTTCACACGAACATTTGGTGTGTTCGCAGGTTCTGATGCGAACCGAACAGGGGGGTGTTCGGCTCATCTCTACTCCTTATATCAACAGGAATACAAATCTGGGACTTGTCTATGGGAGGCACTTATTTGTCCAATCCAGGAGATAACTGCTCCTAGTTTTTACTGTGAAGTTATAATTGATGAGTCCTCATTGGGATGGCTGTGTGGTCACTGGATACCAAGTATAGGGAAATCTTTGGAAGCAGAGGCGTTGCTAGGGGGGTGCGGGGGGTGCGGTCCGCACCGGGTGACACCCGCTAGAGGGGTGACACCATCCCGTTTTTTTTTTTTTTAGCTGACCTGTGCAATCCCAGCCTGCCCTGTACCACCCCAGCCTGCTCTGTGCCACCCCAGCCTGCCCTGTTTCACCCAGCCTGCCCTGTACCACCCCAGCCTGCCCTGTACCACCCCAACGTGCCCTGTACCACCCCAAACAGCCCTATACCACCCCAGCCTGCCCTGTACCCCCCAAACAGCCCTGTACCACCCCAGCCTGCCCTGTACCACCCCAGCCTGCCTTGTACCACCCCAAACTTTCCCATGCCACCCCAACTTGCCCTGTGCAACCCTAACTTGCCCTGTACCACCCCAATCTGCCCTATGCCACCCTAACTTGCCCTATACCACCCCAAACTACCCTATATCACCCCAACATGCCCTATACCACCTTAACCTGTCCTTTACCACCCCACTACACCAACCTGCCACTATACCACTCTATACTACCCTAACCTGCCACTATACTGCCCTATACTATCATTTACAGGGGCTGGTTTGGGGTGCGCCCCGTGCCCGTGCGCTGCCTGCTTGGTGCTGGGCAGCCTAGACAGAGGGGGGGTGACACCATGTTTTACCGTACCGGGTGACACCAACCCTAGTGACACCACTGTTTGGAAGAGACACATATGGCAAATAAAACCCACCAGATGGTCTGCCCCTCCCCCTATCCAAAAGTGAAAAGAGAAAACACTTTGGAGTTCTATCTTAATCTCTTCGAAACATGTCCGCAAAGCAGTTTATTCCATTCAGTAAAATTCAGCGGCTTATTTGTAAAAGTGACACCGCTTGAAATACAAGTCCACCCCCTGAACCATCCAGGCAATCATTGACTTGTCAACGCGTGACCGTATCGTCCAGACGTTCAAGAACGAGTTAGAGTTTTTCGCGGTATCCCGCTTGTATGTCCTCCCGATTGCATGGCTTTATTTAACAAGACAATTGAGTTGCCGCTTCCCCTTGAAATGGAGCCGCTCTGTGCGGTTCAGCCGGGTCAGAGGCTCCGTCTGTGGTGGTAACGTTGGCCTGTTTTGCTTTGCTTTTGTCTGTAGAGTCATTAAGAATTAATTGGCCGCTTTATTTAGACGCAGGCTTTGTGCGCAAATTCCTCACTCCGCTGCCCACAAGTTCTTTTCACAACTGGGCCTGAAAAAACACGGAAGACCAACGATGGCGTATCGCCTAACGTCACATGAACGCCGGTATCTAAACCCTTGTCTTATTTATATACCGGTGTGAATGTTCGAGTCCCTTGAAATCGCCTTTTTCTGAAACCATTTCCTTCATGTCAGAGCGTAATGTGAACTGCCTGGGAAAAGGCGGGATGTAGAATGGACATTATGTCTTTTTGCTTGAGTTTGCGTTCTCCGGTGCCATGGTACTGCCTGTCCTGATAAAATATTAATTCCAGGGCTGGTCATTCTATTTTAGTACCCCCGAACGCACTAATCAACCCAATCGACAAATTTTGAATAGAGCCCAGCCGATCACGGCTCCGCCGCACATCGCAGCCAACGTCCCCGGGCAGGTGGGCTTCCAATTTTCAGAAACCAGGAGCATTTTTTTAGAAGGCGCCAAGGGACAGGCGGATGTCAATCCAGTCGTTGGACTCTTTCTGGGGTGTATGTGTTGTATTGATTCTCTGCGATAGGATGCCACTCTTCAGATGCCACTGTAAGTAGAAATTGGTCATGTGGGATGGGTAATTAGTGGTGTGGTTTTGGTGGTGTTTGGTGGTGTAGAGTTTGGTCTTTGGTTGTGAATGCTCGGCAGGGCTTTGGGCTTATAATATGTATTATGATGGCAATAAGCAAGAGAAGGCATTCAGATGCCACTGTAAGTAGATATTGGTCATGTGGGATGGGTAATTAGTGGTGTGGTTTTGGTGGTGTTTGGTGGTGTAGAGTTTGGTCTTTGGTTGTGAATGCTAGGCAGGGCTTTGGGCTTATAATATTTATTATGATGGCAATAAGCAAGAGAAGGCATGCAGATGCCACTGTAAGGCCCCGTACACACGGCCGAGGAACTCGACGTGCCAAACACATCGAGTTCCTCGGCCAGTTCAGTCCTGGAGCCGCCGAGGACCTCGGCGGGCCGAGTTCTCCCATAGAACAACGAGGAAATAGAGAACATGTTCTCTATTTCCTCGCCGAGGTCCTCGTCGGCTTCCTCGGCCGAAAGTGTACACACGGCCGGGTTTCTCGGCAGAATTCAGCCAGAAACTCGGTCGGAAGCTGAATTCTGCCGAGGAAACTGGTCGTGTGTACGGGGCCTCAGTAGAAATTGGTCACGTGGGATGGGTAATTAGTGGTGTGGTTTTTGGTTATAATGTATATGCAAAGCAGGGCTTTGATTTTTTTTTTATTGTGATGGAACAGGAGACAGAGGTGGCCACTAAGCCAGAGCAACCAACCAGAATTCAGGTTACAGAAGCTTGCCACAGGCTGAATAATAGAAAATGATACCCAATTGGTTACTGTAAGTAGACACTGGTCATGTGGGATGGGTATGGCATTCCGAGAAGGTGTTTGGTGGTGTAGAGTTTGGACTTTGGTTGTAAATGCTAGGCAGGGCTTTGGGCGTATTTAATATGATGGCACCAAAGACAGAGATGTCTAATAACCAGAGCAGGCAATCATAATTAAGGTTATGAAAGCTTGTCATTGGCTGAATAATAGAAAATTATTTCCAATTAGTTACTTTGACAACTGTGCCCTGATTACAGTGTTGTAATGACTTGGGATGTCACTGTACGAAGAAATTGGTCATGTGGAAGGAGATTTGAGAAGGCATTTAGTGGTGTAGAGTTTGATCTTTGGTTGTGAATGCTAGGCAGGGCTTTGGGCTTATTCAATATGATGGCATCAAAGACAATGGTAGCCAATAATCCAGAGAAGCCAATCAGAATTCAGGTTACAATAGCTTGCCATGGGCTGAATAATAGAAATGATTTCCAATTGGTTACTATAAGTAGACATTGTCTTGTGGGATAGGTATGGCATCCCGAGAAGGTGTTTGGTGGTATAGAGTTTGGTCTTTGGTTGTGAATGCTAGGCAGGGCTTTGCATGACCATCTTAATAGCATCATGGGCCCCTGGGAAAAGTAATGCTATGGGGCCCCTACAATGATGACAGTGCAGGTAAACAGACATCAAGTGGGTAGGAGGCAGACTGCCTCCCCTGTGTATCTATCACTCTCAGTACCATCATGGGGCCCCCAATTTCGGGGCAGTGTGGGCTCAAGGACCAGCTGCTTTGGGGAAAGTGCAGGGGCCCCCCATGCAGTTGGGGCCCCTGGGCACCCACCTGTGTGCCCTCTCTTTAGGACAGCCCTGGGGCTTTGAGCTTATTCAATGTGATTGCATCAAAGACAAAGGTGGCCATTAATCCAGAGCAGGCAATCGGAATTCAGGTTACAGAAGTATGCCATGGGCTGAAAAATAGAAAATGATTTCCAATTGGTTACTACAAGTAGGCATTGTCTTGTGGGATAGGTATGGCATTCTGAGAAGGTGTTTGGTGGTATAGTGTTTGGTCTTTGGTTGTGAATGCTAGGCAGGACTTTGAGCTTATTTAAAATGATGGCACCAAAGTCACAGATGTCCAATAACTCAAAGTAGGTTATGATAGCTTGCCATGGGCTGAATAATAGAAAATGATTTCCAATTGGTTCCTTTGACAATCTTGCCCTGATCACAGAGTTGTATTGACTGTGTGATATGATGGCACTCCCCAGATGTTACTGTAAATAGGCATTGGTCATGTGGGACAGTTAGAGTTTGGTCTTTGGTTGTGAATGCTAGGCAAGGCTTTGGGCTTATTCATTATGATGGCATCAAAGACAAGGGTAGCTAATAATCCAGAGAAGCCAATCAGAAGGTTACAAAAGCTTGCCATGGGCTGAATAATAGAAAATGATTTCCAATTGGGTACTATAAGTAGACATTGTCTTGTGGGATAGGTATGGCATTCTGAGAAGGTGTTTGGTGGTGTAGAGTTTGGTCTTTGGTTGTAAATGGTAAGCAGGGCTTTGGGCTCAATTAATATGATGGCACCAAAGTCATAGATGTCCAATAACCCAGAGCAGGCAATAAGAATTAAGGTCATTAAAGCTGGCCATTGGCTGAATAATAGAAACTGATTTCCAGTTGGTTACTTTGACAATTGTGACCTTACCACGGTGTTGTATTGATTTGGGATGTCACTGTATGACTAAATTGGTCGTGTGGAAAGAACTTTGAGAAAGCATTTAGTAGTGTTGAGTTTGGGCTTTGGTTATATATGGTAGGCAGGGCTTTGGGCTTTTTTAATATGATGGCACTAAAAACAGAGGTGGCCAATCAGAATTCAGGTTACAGAAGCTTGCCATGGGCTGAATAATAAAAAATAATTTCCAATTGGTTACTGTAAGTAGAAATAAGTCATGTGGGATGGGATGGGCATGGCTTTCTGTGAAGGTGTTTGGTGGTGTAGAATTTGGTCTTTGGTTGTGAATGCTAAGCAGGGCTTTGGGCTTATAATATTTATTATGATGGCAATAAGCGAGAGAAGGCAATCATAATTAGGGTTATGAAAGCTTGCCATGGGCTAAATAATAGAAATTATTTCCAATTAGTTACTTTGACAATTTTGCCCTGATCACAGTGTTGTATTGACTTGGGATGTCACTGTACGAAGAAACTAGTCATGTGGAATTGGCTTTGAGAAGGCATTTAGTGGTGTAGCATTTGTTCTTGGTTATATATGCTAGGCAGGGCTTTGTGCTTATTTAATTTGATGGCACTAAAGACAGAGGTGGCTAATAACCTTTAGCAGCCAATCAGAGATCAGGTTACAGAAGTTTGCCATTGGATGAATAATAGAAAGTGGTTACTGTAAGTGGAAATGAGTCATGTGGGATGGGTATGGCCTTCTGCAAAGGCGTTTGGTGGTGTAGAGTTTGGTCTTTGGCTGTGAATGTTAGGCAGGGCTTTGGGCTCCTTTATTATGATGGTACCAAAGACAGAGATGTCCAATAAGCTAATTACTAATAGAACGTGATCCACAATTGGTTACTTTGACAATTTTGCCCAAATCACAGTGTTGTATAACCTTGGGATGTTGCTGTACAAAGAAATTGGTCATGTGGAAGGAGCTCCGAGAAGGCATTTGGTGGAGTAGAGTTTGGTCTTTGCTTATATACTGTATGTTAGGTAAGGCCTCGTACACACGACCGAGGAACTCGTCGTAAATGAAACATTGTTTTCCTCGACGAGTTCCTTGTTAGGCTTGTCGAGAAACTTGACAAGCTTTCTTTGCGTACAAGACTGTCAAGACCAAATCTCGTCGTTCTCAAACGCGGTGACGTAAAACACGTACGACGGCACTATAAAGGGGAAGTTGGATTCCACTGGCGCCACCCTTCTGAGCATGTGCGGGTTTCTAAGCATACGAACGTGTGTCTCGTCGAAAACCAGCCCGACGAGGAACACGACGAGGAAATTAGTGAACCCCCCCTGCTTCCCAGTGTCCTGACGAAAAAGTCCCCCCGGCGAATAATGTCCCCCCTGTACTGCGCAGGCGGGGGCGGCATTATAGGACCTGGCCTTGGGGCAGCAAAGGGGGTAAATCCGGGCCTGGCTGTATGGCCTTTGATTTTATGGCAAGTGGAGAGAAACAATCAGAAATCATATTCCAGCAGCTGAGTGTACATTTCTCATTGTTGATAGGAAAGATTTCATTGCTGAATGGAATTACGCTGCGTGTAATGGCTACTTTGTTTGTGGAACACAGAGGAACAGAACGTTTATGGGGGAAGGCTTTAAACCATGCAATAGGCCAAAAATTTTAGGGATTGATATTTTTTTTCTCCAGGTGATTTCTTTAAAAACAAAATCAGACTCCGGCAAATAGGCTTTATATTGCGTGTTCTGCTAACTAAGCAATTTTTTTTTGGTCGATATTCTCCATGACTTGTCCATGATGACATGCCATGTCCTGCTGATTGTAGGCTCATCATTCTGCTATCTGAGTTATTTATTGTGCCACATCACTTTGATGGTCCTATTGGGTAGTAATGAGATGTTGTGCTGCAATAACAACCCATACATAGAAATATGAAACGTTGGGATCAGCATGGGGCGAGTGATCAAGTACTGCAATATCTAGAAGGGTTTAGAAGAACATCTGATAGGAAATCAATAGAAGAAGTGATTGTTCACCACACTCTCACTGCAGGTGAACGCGACTTCTAGAATGAGAAGCGAACACTTTGTCATCCCTCCCATCAATACAAAACTAGCGACATAAGAGAGGGGGATAAAAGGGGGGAGGGGGAGAAATAGAAAGAGTTGAGGAAAAAGAGATTTCCCAGACTCACCTCTCATTCCCTAATGATGTCCTAGGACCTAATACTTACACACCAAAGAGAGAGAGAGAGAGAGAGAGAGAAAGAAAACGAGAAATAGAGGGGATAGAGAGAGAGAGAACGAAGGAGAGGTGGTGGAGGGGTGGGGAGAGAGAGAGAAAGAGGGGGGAGAGAGAGAAAGAGGGTGAGGGGGATGGAGGGAGAAATAGAGAGAGAAAGAAAGAGGGGGGGAAGAGAAGGGGGGAGAGAGAAATAGAAAAAGAAAGGGAGAAGGAGAAAGATAGGCAGAAAGGAAGAGAAAGAAAAGAGAGTGAGAGAGACAGAGGGGGGGAAGAGAGTCAGAGAGAGAGTCAGAGAGAGAGAGAGGGAGAGAGAGAGAGAGAGAGAGTCAGAGAGAGAGAGAGAGAGTCAGAGAGAGAGAGAGAGAGAGAGAGAGAGAGTCAGAGAGAGACAGAGACAGAAGGAGAGGGAGATAGAGAGTGAGAGAGAGAGAGACAGAGAGAGAGAGAACTTTAGAGAGAGAGAGAGAGAGAGAGAGAGAGAGACAGAAGGAGAGGGAGAGAGAGAGTCAGAGAGAGAGTCAGAGAGAGAGAGAGCGCGAGAGAGAGAGAGTCAGAGAGAGAGAGAGAGAAAGAGTCAGAGAGAGAGAGAGTCAGAGAGAGAGACAGAGACAGAAGGAGAGGGAGAGAGAGAGAGAGAGAGTCAGAGAGAGAGTCAGAGAAAGTCAGAGAGAGAGCGAGAGAGAGTCAGAGAGAGAGAGAGAGACAGAGAGAGAGAGTCAGAGAGAAAGAGAGTCAGAGAGAGAGAGAGTCAGAGAGAGACAGAGACAGAAGGAGAGGGAGAGACAGAAGGAGAGGGAGATAGCGAGACAGAGACAGAAGGAGAGGGAGAGAGACAGAAGGAGAGAGAGAGAGAGAGGGAGAGGGAGACAGAAGGAGAGGGAGAGAGAGAGTCAGAGAGAGAGAGAGTCAGAGAGAGAGAGAGAGAGAGAGAGTCAGAAAAAGAGAGAGAGAAAATGTCAGAGACAGAAGGAGAGGGGGAGAGAGAGAGAGAGAGAGAGTGTGCAAGAGAAGGAGAACGAGAAAAAGAGAGAGGAAAGATACAGAAAGATAGAGTGTGTGTGAGAGAGAGAGAGGAAAAGAGAGAGAGGAGAAGAAGAGAGGGAGAGAGAGAGAGAGAAGGGGGAGAGAAGAAGAGAGAGAAGGAGGGGGAGAGAGAGAAGGGGGGAGAAGAAGAGAGAGGGGAGAGAGAGAGAGACAGACAGAGAAAAGAAGAAAGAGAGACAGAGGGAGGATGTGGCTGTTTATTGTACCATGACAAGACAAAGAGGCCCTGTCATTCATTGTTGTGTTGAGGGGAAGGAAGGAAGAGAGAGGGAGAAGGAGAAATAGGAGTATGGGAGATAGAAGGAGAGAGAAGCAGAGAGAGAGAGAGAGAGAGAGAGAGAGAGAGAGAGAGAGAGAGAGAGAGAGAGGGGGGAAGGAAGAGGGAGATGTAAAAAAAAGAGATATAAAGATGTTTAGAAAGACTGAAGAAAAGAAAGGAAAAGAAAAGAATGATGGAGGAAGGGGTGAAACAAAGTAGATTAGAGAGAGAGATGAAAACAGAGAGAGGATAAGAATAGGGAGAGAGAGGAAAAGGGAGTGTGAAACAAAACAGAAGGGTAATTATCAAATTTCAGCAAATTAACACTGGAAACCTCTTGAAAGGTTTTGTTTATTAGACATTCCCTCTTATCTCTCATTTTGCTGCCATGAGAGGTTATTAAAATCCGACCTGAAAACTTTGAGGTTTTGAAGCTTTTTTGTTGATGAAATCAGCACACAAAGTGAGGTGACAGAGAGTGGAGAGCCAATGAGAAAAGTTTGTACTGGGAGAAACGCATAGCATGTTCCCCCGCGATCTGAATATTCTGGCTGTCTGTTTTCTGGTGCAGGTGACCATGTGACCATGTGACCGGGTAATTTTCAGACAAAATAATTATCTGTTACATTTCTGATATGGATGTTTTAGTGATAACTATGGGTAAATATGTCTAATGTATCAGGGGCATAACAAAATGTGTGCTTTAGGTGGCCATCGAGTTCCCATGGCTGCCTCACTGCCAAATACTATTCAAGTAATTGCCCACAATAATGCCAAAGAGACATGCTCATTGCTTGCCCTATACGAAGCCTACAAAACCTAACTGTATTTGGTTCTCTACTTCTGTTAAGGGTAAAACCGCCAGTAACCCTCCCCTGCAAAGAAATGATGTAGTGATATTGTATCAATGACCCTCCCCTGCAGAACATTGGGTTGGTGACATAGTATTGATGACCCACCCCTGCAGAACATCAGTGTAGTGATATGGTATCAGTGACCCTTCCCTGCAGGACATCGGTGTAGTGACATGGTATCAGTGACCCTTCCCTGCAGGACATCGGTGTAGTGATATGGTATTAGAGACCCTCCCCTGCAGTACATATAGTGACATGGTATCAGAGATTTTCTCCTGCAGAATATTGGTGTAGTGACATGATATCAGAGACTCTAACCTGCAGAACATTGGTGTAATTAAAACATTGGTGTAATGACATATTATCAGTGACCCTCACCTGCAGAACATTGGTGCAATGACATGGTATCAGAGATCCTCCCTGGCAGAGCATTGGTGTAGTGAGAACATTGGTGTAGTAACATGGAATTAGCGACCCTCCCCTGCAGAACATCGGTGTAGTGACATGGTATCAGAGACCCTCCCCTGCACAACATTAATGTAGTGACATGGTATTAGAGACTCTCCCCTGCAGAATATTGATGTAGTGACATGGTATCAGAGACCCTCCCGTGCATAACATTGGTGTAGTGACATGGAATTAGCGACCCTCCCCTGCAGAACATCGGTGTAGTGACATGGTATCAGAGACCCTCCCCTGCAGAACATTAATGTAGTGACATGGTATTAGAGACTCTCCCCTGCAGAATATCGGTGTAGTGACATGGTATCAGAGACCCTCCCGTGCATAACATTGGTGTAGTGACATGGAATTAGCGACCCTCCCCTGCAGAACATCGGTGTAGTGACATGGTATTAGAGACCCTCCCCTGCAGAACATTAATGTAGTGACATGGTATTAGAGACTCTCCCCTGCAGAATATCGGTGTAGTGACATGGTATCAGAGACCCTCCCTTGCATAACAACGGTGTAGTGACATGGTATTAGAGACCCTCCCCTGCAGAACATCAATGTAGTGACATGGTATCAGAGACTCTCCCCTGCAGAACATTGGTGTAGTGAGAACATTGGTGTAGTGAGAACATTGGTGTAGTGAGAACATTGGTGTAGTGAGAACATTGGTGTAGTGACATGGTATCAGAGACCCTCCCCTGCATAACATCGGTGTAGTGACATGGTATTAGAGATCCTCCCCTGCAGAACATCGGGGTAGTGACATGGTATTAGAGACTCTCCCCTGCAGAACATTGGTGTAGTGACATGGTATCAGAGACCCTCCCCAGCAGAACATTGGTGTAGTGACATGGTATTAGAGACCCTCTCCTGAAGAATATTGGTGTAGTGACATGGGATTAGAGACTCTCCCCTGCAGACTACCGGTGTAGTGACATGGTATCAGAGACCCTCCCCAGCAAAACATTGGTGTAGTGACATGGTATTAGAGACCCTCTCCTGCAGAATATTGGTGTAGTGACATGGTATCAGAGACTCTCCCCTGCAGAACATTGGTTTAGTGGCATTGTGTCAATAACCCATCCCTGCAGAACATTGGTGTAGTGACATGATATCAGTGACCCTCCCCTGCAGAACATTGGTTTAGTGGCATTGTGTCAATAACCCATCCCTGCAGATCTGAACCGTCATGATTTATGAACTAAAACCCAATGAGTGAAAGGGGCAGGCCAGGGGCAGTCAGGCTGTGGATGAAAGGGCTAGATAATGCCAAACGTCCCCCAGCCAGGAAATGAGGTGGGCACTGTCTGACTTGCTGCAGCATCCAATGGACATTGTGAGACGCTCACAGTGTGCAGTGAAATCAGAGTAAGTAATTTCAGTCCAGGAGAGGAGCCGCTACAACCGCGCGAGACTGAAGGGAAGGCTGGAGGTCAGATTTAGCAATGTCCATGGTCAGGTTATTATAACATACAAACAGGAACATAGTGAGTATAGGGAGACACACAAAATGGTACATAACATTACTTTTTTGATTTCTGTTCCTTTAAAGGATGTAGCTACAAGATTTTCTTCCAGAAGGTTCTGGGTATTTTCTATGTGCAAGAAGCTTTTCCTGCACCGCTCATTACACAAAAATAAATGATAACAGATCAGCAAAGACTCTGTTAATTCTGTATGAAATTTAAGCTCCATTAGCTGGGAGAGCGGCGGGAAGACTGGGAGCTGGGAGACAGACGGAGGCTATTAAATAAAGAAATGATGAACATATTGATGGTGTCACTGAGATCTCTGAGCAGAGAGCGTCACCTGTACCCGGCACTGTGTGTACCTAAGGGCAAACTAGGCACGGGGGTGCAAAGGGGTGACACCATTACATGGGAGTAAAAGGGGGGTGACACCATTGCATGGTAGTAAAAGGGGGTGACACCATCACAGGGGAGTACATGGGGTGTCACCATCACAGGGGAGTACATGGGGTGTCACCATCACAGGGGAGTACATGGGGTGTCACCATCACAGGGGAGTACATGGGGTGTCACCATCACAGGGGAGTACATGGGGTGTCACCATCACAGGGGAGTATGAGGGGAGGACACCATCTCAGGGGAGTATAAGGAGGTGACATCATCACAGGGGGGGGGTGAGGAGGTGACATCATCAAAGGGAGGGGGTGACACCATTACATGGTAGTAAAAGGGGGTGTCACCATCACAGGGGAGTATGAGGAGGTGACATCATCACAGGGGGGGGGGATGAGGAGGTGACATCATCAAAGGGAGGGGGTGACACCATTTCAGAGGAATACAAGGGTATGACACCATCACAGGGGTGTCCTTGGGCTTTTTCTGCAGTTTCCGAGGCTCTCTGGCACCCCCTGCCTCTGGTCGCATGCGGTATTGCATGCCATTGAAGTCAATACGGAACAAATTATTTTCGCTTCCATTGACTTCAATGGGGAAACTCGCTTTGATATGCGAGTGCTTTGGATTACGAGCATTCTCTTGGAACGGATTATGCTCGTAATCCGAGGTTCCGCTGTATTTGGGGAATGTATTTGGTAGAGAGACTCATGTCAGAGTTAATGTTCTTCTGACCGAAGAAAATAAAAACATGAATAAAAATGATACACATGGGAAATTCGACATTGATAATGTTGATTAACCACTTCAGCCCCGGACCATTTTGGTGGTCAAAGACCAGGCCACGTTTTGTGATTCGGCACTGCGTCGCTTTAACAGACAATTGCGCTGTCCTGCGAAGTGGCTCCCAAACAAAATTGGCGTCCTTTCCCTCCCCTACAAATATAGCTTTCTTTTGGTGGTATTTGATCACCTCTGCGGTTTTTATTTTTTGGGCTATAAACAAAAAAAGAGCAACAATTTTGAAAAAAACAACAATATTTTTTACTTTTTGCTATAAAAAATATCCCTAAAAAATATATAAATAAACATTTTTTTCCTCAGTTTAGGACGATACGTATTCTTCTACATATTTTTGGTAAAAAAAATTGCAATAAGCGTTTATTGATTGGTTTGCACAAAAGTTATAGGACCAGAGTCAGGTAGAATCGCGGTGGCGTAACGTATCGTAGATACGTTACACCGCCGCAATTTTTCATCGCAAGTGCCTGATTCACCAAGCACTTGCGTGAAAAATGGGCGTGTGCCATTTAAATTAGCGCCGGACCTACTGCGCATGCTCTGTTTTGAAATTCCCGCCGTGCTTTGCGCGCAGTGACGTAATTTTTTCGAACGGCGACGCGCATAGCGTACTTTTGTATTCCCGGACATCTTACACAAACGACGTTGATTTTTAAATTTCGACGCGGGAACGACGGCCATACTTTATACAGCAATACGTTTGCTGTGTAAAGTTAAGGCACCAAAAACGACGACTAACTTTACGAAGGGAAACTAGACTAGCGGCGACGTAGCGAACGCGAAAATCCGTCGTGGATCGCCGTAACTCCTAATTTGCATACCCGACGCTGGTTTACGATGCAAACTCCCCCCAGCGGCGGCCGCGGTACTGCATCCTAAGATCCGACAGTGTAAAACAATTACACCTGTCGGATCTTAGGGCTATCTATGCGTAACTGATTCTGTGAATCAGCCGCATAGATACTCTGAGAGATACGACGGAGTATCTGAGATACTCCGTCGTATCTCCTTTGTGAATCTGGCCCATAGCTTCTACAAAATAGGGGACTGTTTTATGGCATTTTTATTATTATTATTATTTTTTATCGTGACTGCGACATTATGGCGGACACGTCGGACACTTTTGACACCACTGTCATTTTTACAGCGATCAGTGCACTGTTTACTGTAAAAATTACACTGGCAGTGAAGGGGGTTAACCACTAGGTGGCGCTGCAGGGGTTAAGTCAGTACTAGGGAGTGGTTCTTACTGTTAGGGGGCGTGGCTACACGTGACACGTCACTGATGACTGTTCCCGATCACGGTGACAGTGTCACTAGGCAGAATAGGGGAATGCTTTGTTTACAAAGGAATTCCCCTGTTCTGCCCTTGCCGACCGCAATCGCGGGCCTCCCGGGAACATCGAGTTCCCGGGACCCGCGGCCGCACTCGCGAGGCAGGCGCACGCCCGCCGGGGGGCAGATTTAAAGGGACGTACCTGTACGCCAATATGCCTGCCCGTGCCATGTTGTGGGCTGGCTTATTGGAGGATTTATGCAAATACCAAAATGTCATGATGGGTAGATGTCAGTCTGGATGAGTGGGTCTTCCTAGGCATACTGCATTTGCATGGCAGTACCCACATGTGATGCTGAACCTCCTTCATTGAAACAATTGAAATCCAATGAATGAAAGGGGAGGAGCCAGGCACAGTCAGGCTCAGGGGCGGACTGACCATCCGGGAACTCGGGCACTGCCCGAGGGCCCCATGCCACTAGGGGGCCCCATCAGGGTTGCCATCCTCAGTAAAACCAGGGACAGTATGTCAAAATCTATTTTTTTTTTACATCTGTCCCTGAAATGTCTCTTCAATGTCTAAAAAACCCAAGATTATAGCTGCCCCGCCTCTGCAGTACCTATTCTGTGTGTATGTGTACTGTGTGTGTATACTGTGTGGCCCCATAATCTCCTATTGCCTGGGGGCCTCATAATCTCCTATTGCCCGGGGGGCCCCATAATCTCCTATTGCCTGGGGGCCCCATAATCTCCTATTGCCCGGGGGGCCCCATAATCTCCTATTGCCGGGGGCCCCATAATCTCCTATTGCCGGGGGCCCCATAATCTCCTATTGCCGGGGGCCCCATAATCTCCTATTGCCGGGGGCCCCATAATCTCCTATTGCCTGGGGGCCCCATAATCTCCTATTGCCTGGGGGGCCCCATAATCTCCTATTGCCGGGGGGGGCCCATAATCTCCTATTGCCTGGGGGGCCCATAATCTCCTATTGCCCGGGGGCCCCATAATCTCCTATTGCCGGGGGCCCCATAATCTCCTATTGCCTGGGGGGCCCCATAATCTCCTATTGCCGGGGGGCCCCATAATCTCCTATTGCCCGGGGGGCCCCATAATCTCCTATTGCCGGGGGGCCCCATAATCTCCTATTGCCGGGGGCCCCATAATCTCCTATTGCCCGGGGGGCCCCATAATCTCCTATTGCCGGGGGGGCCCCATAATCTCCTATTGCCGGGGGCCCCATAATCTCCTATTGCCCGGGGGCCCCATAAGTTGTCAGTCCGCCCCTGGTCAGGCTGGGGATAAAAGAGCTACAGTATATGATGCAGGACATCCTCCGACCAGAAAAATAGGTGGGCAATGTCTGACTGGCTGCAGCCTCTGGTGCACACTGTGAGAAGTTTACAGTGTGCAGTGAAATCGGAGTACAGGAGAGAAGTCTGTACAACTCAAGACTGAAGGGAAGGCTGGAGTTCAGCTTTAATTAATTTCCTGGGTTGGCTTCGCAAATTATATTAAAACCAGAATATGTGGTGAAGTGACTGCCGGCGTCAGCTAATCGTCAGCATTGGGAGTAAATTGGCAGATTTCAGACGACGCGCCGGAGCCGCTCGGCGTTCATCACTTATTTCCCCCGGGCGGTGGGGTTTTATGGCTTGGCAGAAGGTGACAACGTTTCTTATCCTCGGCATTCGCACAGCATGGAAAAGTGGAAGGAAATGCTGACAGATGTGGCTCAGAAAATATTCAGATTAGTGCCGGAGAATCGACAGCAAAACACAAAACTAAACCCCCAGCAGAAAGCAGAGAGGGGGGGGGGACATTCACACCCTGATAGTATGGAGCCACAAAAAAACACAGAGCTCTCTGTTCCATGCATTCAAATAGGTGAAGGCCAAACCACTACCAAGGCAAGGACACACGGTGCTGAGATCATTCCTCTGTCCATGGTTCTGAAAGCATTCCTCTGTCCATGGTGCTGAGATAATTCCTCTGTCCATGGTTCTGAGATCATTCCTCTGTCCATGGTGCTGAGATCACTCCTCTGTCCATGGTGCTGAGATCATTCCTCTGTCCATGGTTCTGAAATCATTCCTCTGTCCATAGTGCTGAGATCATTCCTCTGTCCATGGTGCTGAGATCATTCCTCTGTCCATGGTTCTGAAATCATTCCTCTGTCCATAGTGCTGAGATCATTCCTCTGTCCATGGTGCTGAGATCATTCCTCTGTCCATGGTTCTGAAATCATTCCTCTGTCCATGGTTCTGAGATCATTCCTCTGTCCATGGTTCTGAAATCACTCTTCTGTCCATGGTTCTGAGATCATTCCTCTGTCCATGGTGCTGAGATCATTCCTCTGTCCATGGTTCTGAAATCATTCCTCTGTCCATGGTTCTGAGATCATTCCTCTGTCCATGGTTCTGAAATCACTCTTCTGTCCATGGTTCTGAGATCATTCCTCTGTCCATGGTGCTGAGATCATTCCTCTGTCCATGGTTCTGAAATCACTCTTCTGTCCATGGTTCTGAGATCATTCCTCTGTCCATGGTTCTGAGATCATTCCTCTGTCCATGGTTCTGAAATCACTCTTCTGTCCATGGTTCTGAGATCATTCCTCTGTCCATGGTTCTGAGATCATTCCTCTGTCCATGGTGCTGAAATCATTCTTCTGTCGCATGCGGTATTGCATGCCATTGAAGTCAATGCGGAACAAATTATTTTCGCTTCCATTGACTTCAATGGGGAAACTCGCTTTGATATGCGAGTGCTTTGGATTACGAGCGTTCTCCTGGAACGGATTATGCTCGTAATCTGAGGTTCCACTGTATTTGGGGAATGTATTTGGTAGAGAGACTCATGTCAGAGTTAATGTTCTTCTGACCGAAGAAAATAAAAACATGAATAAAAATGATACACATGGGAAATTCAACATTGGTGGTCAAAGACCAGGCCACTTTTTGCGATTCGGCACTGCGTCGCTTTAACTGACAATTGCGCGGTCGGGCGACATGGCTCCCAAACAAAATTGACGTCCTTTTTTTCCCACAAATAGAGATTTCTATTGGTGGTATTTGATCACCTCTGCGGTTTTTATTTGTTTGCGCTATAAACAAAAAAAGAGCGTCAATTTTGAAAAAAAAAAACAATATTTTTTACTTTTTGCTGTAATAAATATCCCTAAAAAATATATAAATAAACATTTTTTTCCTCAGTTTAGGCCGATACGTATTCTTCTACATATTTTTGGTAAAAAAAAAATCGCAATAAGCGTTTATTGATTGATTTGCGCAAAAGTTATAGCTTCTACAAAATAGGGGACTGTTTTATGGCATTTTTATTATTATAATTTTTTTTAACTAGTTATGGCGGCGATCGGCAATTTTTATCGTGACTGCGACATTATGGCGGACACGTCGGACACTTTTGACACCACTGTCATTTTTACAGCGAGCAGTGCACTGTTTACTGTAAAAATGACACTGGCAGTGAAGGGGTTAACCACTAGGTGGCGCTGCAGGGGTTAAGTCAGTACTAGGGAGTGGTTCTTACTGTTAGGGGGCGTGGCTACACGTGACACGTCACTGATGACTGTTCCCGATCACGGTGACAGTGTCACTAGGCAGAATAGGTGAATGCTTTGTTTACAAAGGAATTCCCCTGTTCTGCCCTTGCCGACCGCAATCGCGGGCCTCCCGGGAACATCGAGTTCCCGGGACCCGCGGCCGCACTCGCGAGGCAGGCGCACGCCCGCCGGGGGGCAGATTTAAAGGGACGTACCTGTACGCCAATATGCCTGCCCGTGCCATGTTGTGGGCTGGCTTATTGGAGGATTTATGCAAATACCAAAATGTCATGATGGGTAGATGTCAGTCTGGATGAGTGGGTCTTCCTAGGCATACTGCATTTGCATGGCAGTACCCACATGTGATGCTGAACCTCCTTCATTGAAACAATTGAAATCCGATGAATGAAAGGGGAGGAGCCAGGCACAGTCAGGCTCAGGGGCGGACTGACCATTCGGGAACTCGGGCACTGCCCGAGGGCCCCATGCCACTAGGGGGCCCCATCAGGGTTGCCATCCTCAGTAAAACCAGGGACAGTATGTCAAAATCTATTTTTTTTTTTACATCTGTCCCTGAAATGTCTCTTCAATGTCTAAAAAACCCAAGATTATAGCTGCCCCGCCTCTGCAGTACCTATTCTGTGTGTATGTGTACTGTGTGTGTATACTGTGTGGCCCCATAATCTCCTATTGCCTGGGGGCCTCATAATCTCCTATTGCCTGGGGGGCCCATAATCTCCTATTGCCCGGGGGGCCCCATAATCTCCTATTGCCTGGGGGCCCCATAATCTCCTATTGCCCGGGGGGCCCCATAATCTCCTATTGCCGGGGGCCCCATAATCTCCTATTGCCGGGGGCCCCATAATCTCCTATTGCCTGGGGGCCCCATAATCTCCTATTGCCTGGGGGGCCCCATAATCTCCTATTGCCGGGGGGGGGGCCCATAATCTCCTATTGCCTGGGGGGCCCATAATCTCCTATTGCCCGGGGGCCCCATAATCTCCTATTGCCGGGGGCCCCATAATCTCCTATTGCCTCGGGGGCCCCATAATCTCCTATTGCCGGGGGGCCCCATAATCTCCTATTGCCCGGGGGGCCCCATAATCTCCTATTGCTGGGGGGCCCCATAATCTCCTATTGCCGGGGGCCCCATAATCTCCTATTGCCCGGGGGGCCCCATAATCTCCTATTGCCGGGGGGGCCCCATAATCTCCTATTGCCGGGGGGCCCCATAATCTCCTATTGCCCGGGGGTCCCATAATCTCCTATTGCCCGGGGGCCCCATAAGTTGTCAGTCCGCCCCTGGTCAGGCTGGGGAGAAAAGGGCTATATGATGCAGGACATCCTCCGACCAGAAAAATAGGTGGGCAATGTCTTGACTTGCTGCAGCCTCTGGTGCACACTGTGAGAAGTTTACAGTGTGCAGTGAAATCGGAGTACAGGAGAGAAGTCTGTACAACTCAAGACTGAAGGGAAGGCTGGAGTTCAGCTTTAATTAATTTCCTGGGTTGGCTTCGCAAATTATATTAAAACCAGAATATGTGGTGAAGTGACTGCCGGCGTCAGCTAATCGTCAGCATTGGGAGTAAATTGGCAGATTTCAGACGACGCGCCGGAGCCGCTCGGCGTTCATTACTTATTTCCCCCGGGCGGTGGAGTTTTATGGCTTGGCAGAAGGTGACAACGTTTCTTATCCTCGGCATTCGCACAGCATGGAAAAGTGGAAGGAAACGCTGACAGATGTGGCTCAGAAAATATTCAGATTAGTGCCGGAGGATCGACAGCAAAACACAAAACTAAACCCCCAGCAGAAAGCAGAGGGGGGGCGGACATTCACACCCTGATAGTATGGAGCCACAAAAAAACACAGAGCTCTCTGTTCCATGCATTCAAATAGGTGAAGGCCAAACCACTACCAAGGCAAGGACACACGGTGCTGAGATCATTCCTCTGTCCATGGTTCTGAAAGCATTCCTCTGTCCATGGTGCTGGGATCATTCCTCTGTCCATGGTGCTGAGATCATTCCTCTGTCCATGGTTCTGAAAGCATTCCTCTGTCCATGGTGCTGGGATCATTCCTCTGTCCATGGTGCTGAGATCATTCCTCTGTCCATGGTGCTGAGATCATTCCTCTGTCCATGGTGCTGAGATCATTCCTCTGTCCATGGTGCTGAGATCATTCCTCTGTCCATGGTGCTGAGGTCATTCCTCTGTCCATGGTTCTGAGATCATTCCTCTGTCCATGGTTCTGAGATCATTCCTCTGTCCATGGTGCTGAGATCATTCCTCTGTCCATAGTGCTGAGGTCATTCCTCTGTCCATGGTTCTGAGATCATTCCTCTGTCCATGGTTCTGAAAGCATTCCTCTGTCCATGGTTCTGAAAGCATTCCTCTGTCCATGGTTCTGAGATAATTCCTCTGTCCATGGTTCTGAGATCATTCCTCTGTCCATGGTTCTGAGATCATTCCTCTGTCCATGGTTCTGAAATCATTCCTCTGTCCATGGTGCTGAGATCACTCCTCTGTCCATGGTGCTGAGATCATTCCTCTGTCCATGGTTCTGAGATCATTCCTCTGTCCATAGTGCTGAGATCATTCCTCTGTCCATAGTGCTGAGATCACTCCTCTGTCCATGGTGCTGAGATCATTCCTCTGTCCATAGTGCTGGGATCATTCCTCTGTCCATAGTGCTGGGATCATTCCTCTGTCCATGGTGCTGAGATCATTCCTCTGTCCATGGTTCTGAGATCATTCCTCTGTCCATGGTGCTGAGATCATTCCTCTGTCCATGGTGCTGAGATCATAAGTTTGCGACGGGAAAAACCGACTAGCGACGACGTAAGAGAATGCGATGAACGCGCATACCTTCGTGGATCGCCGTAAACAGCTATTTTGCATACCCGACGCGGAAAACGACGCAAACTCCACCCAGACAGAGGAATGATCCCAGCACCATGGACAGAGAAATTATCTCAGCACTATGGACAGAGGAATGATTTCAGCACTATGGACAGAGGAATGATTTCAGCACCATGGACAGAGGAATGATTTCAGCACCGTGGACAGAGGAATGATCTCAGAATCATGGACAGAGGAATGATCTCAGCACCATGGACAGAGGAGTGATCTCAGCACCATGGACAGAATAGTGATCTCAGAACCATGGACAGAGGAATGATCTCAGAACCATGGACAGAGGAGTGATCTCAGAACCATGGACAGAATAGTGATCTCAGAACCATGGACAGAGGAATGATCTCAGAACCATGGACAGAATAGTGATCTCAGCACCATGGACAGAGGTATGATCTCAGAACCATGGACAGAGGAGTGATCTCAGAACCATGGACAGAGGAGTGATCTCAGAACCATGGACAGAATAGTGATCTCAGAACCATGGACAGAGGAATGATCTCAGAACCATGGACAGAAGAGTGATCTCAGCACCATGGACAGAGGTATGATCTCAGAACCATGGACAGAAGAGTGATCTCAGCACCATGGACAGAGGAATGATCTCAGAACCATGGACAGAATAGTGATCTCAGCACCATGGACAGAGGAGTGATCTCAGAACCATGGACAAAGGAGTGACTTCAGCACCATGGACAGAGGAATGATCTCAGAACCATGGACAGAGGAGTGATCTCAGAACCATGGACAGAGGAGTGATCTCAGAACCATGGACAGAATAGTGATCTCAGCACCATGGACAAAGCAGTGACTTCAGCACCATGGACAGAGGAATGATCTCAGTACCATGGACAGAGGAGTGATCTCAGCACCATGGACAAAGGAGTGACTTCAGCACCATGGACAGAGGAGTGATCTCAGAACCATGGACAGAGGAGTGATCTCAGAACCATGGACAGAAGAGTGATCTCAGCACTATGGACAGAGGAATGATCTCAGCACCATGGACAGAGGAATGATCTCAGCACCATGGACAGAGGAATGATCTCAGCACCATGGACAGAGGAATGATCTCAGAACCATGGACAGAGGAATGATCTCAGCACCATGGACAGAGGAATGATCTCAGCACCATGGACAGAGGAATGATCTCAGAACCATGGACAGAGGAGTGATTTCAGCACCATGGACAGAGGAGTGATCTCAGAACCATGGACAGAGGAGTGATCTCAGAACCATGGACAGAATAGTGATCTCAGCACCATGGACAGAGGAATGATTTCAGCACCATGGACAGAATAGTGATCTCAGCACCATGGACAGAGGAATGATCTCAGAACCATGGACAGAGGAATGATCTCAGAACCATGGACAGATGATGGATTTCAGAACCATGGACTGATGATGGATTTCAGAACCATGGACTGATGATGGATTTCAGAACCATGGACAGATGATGGATTTCAGAACCATGGACAGATGATGGATTTCAGAACCATGGACTGATGATGGATTTCAGAACCATGGACAGATGATGGATTTCAGAACCATGGACAGATGATGGATTTCAGAACCATGGACAGATGATAGATTTCAGAACCATGGACAGATGATAGATTTCAGAACCATGAACAGATGATAGATTTCAGAACCATGTACTGATGATGGTCTAAATCTAAGCCATGAAATAGCAGGCATAAGTTTGCGACGGGAAAAACCGACTAGCGACGACGTAAGAGAATGCGATGAACGCGCGTACCTTCGTGGATCGCCGTAAACAGCTATTTTGCATACCCGACGCGGAAAACGACGCAAACTCCACCCAGCGGTCGCCGAAGTATTGCATCCTAAGATCCGAAGGCGTACGAAGCCGTACGCCTGTCGGATCTTAGCCAAAAGCCGTCGTATCTTGGTTTGTGAATTACAAATAAAGATACGATGCGGCAAATTTGAAAGTACGCCGGAGTATCAGCAGATACTCAGGCATTAAAAAAACGCAGAGGTGATCAAATACCACCAAAAGAAAGCTCTATTTGTGTGGAAAAAAGGACGCCAATTTTGTTTGGGAGCCACGTCGCACGACCGCGCAATTGTCAGTTAAAGCAACGCAGTGCCGAATCGCAAAAAGTGCTCTGGTTTTTCGACCAGCAATATGGTCCGGGGGTTAAGTGGTTAAAGAGCCGCCTCTGACTGTAGGTGGAGGTGGGGTAGGCTTCCCCTGAAGAAATTAGTTTTCAGGGATAGCCTAAAGGCGGACAAGGTAGGGGCTGACCAGACATACTGGGAAAGGGAGTTCCAGAGGATGGGAGAGGCTCTGAAGAAGTCCTGGAGGTGAGCATGGGGGGGGAGGCGGGTGGGTAACAAGATATTATACTGTATTACCCTTGATTGTTCAAAGTAAACACAGCTATTCCATAGAACTGCTCCACTCAGGTTGGAAAGTCGTTCTGCGGTGACACACGAGTGTTGGAACTATATTTCATTAATAGATAAAAGGGTGAAAGCCAATTTATGTACTTTATCTTTTCAATGGGGAGCCATTAATACACACAGTGAGGAGAAGAATGGGATACTTTGTGACATACTATAAGGAAGTGTTACACATGTGCAGGATCAAAGAGATCAAAGCATCAATTGAAGGGCACCTAGGCTATAAAAAAAAATAAGATACTCGAAGGAATGACTAAGTAGTGCTGGAGCCCTCAGATGATCCTATTAGTATTATTATCCAGGCTCTGGGGTAGCCACCTCTGCACAAAAGAAACAATATTATTGTATTTTATATATTTTTTAGGTATTTCGATTTGTATGATTATTTATATATTTTTTAGGTATTTCGATTTGTATTATTATTTATATATTTTTTAAGTATTTCGATTTGTATTATTTTTTATATATTTTTTAAGTATTTCGATTTGTATTATTATTTATATATTTTTTAAGTATTTCGATTTGTATTATTTTTTATATATTTTTTAAGTATTTCGATCTGTATTATTATTTATATATTTTTTAAGTATTTCGATTTGTATTATTATTTATATATTTTTTAAGTATTTCGATTTGTATTATTTTTTATATATTTTTTAAGTATTTCGATTTGTATTATTATTTATATATTTTTTAAGTATTTCGATTTGTATTATTTTTTATATATTTTTTAAGTATTTCGATTTGTATTATTATTTATATATTTTTTAAGTATTTCGATCTGTATTATTATTTATATATTTTTTAGTATTTCGATTTGTATTATTATTTATATATTTTTTAAGTATTTTGATTTGTATTATTATTTATATATTTTTTAAGTATTTCGATTTGTATTATTATTTATATATTTTTTAAGTATTTTGATTTGTATTATTATTTATATATTTTTTAAGTATTTCGATTTGTATTATTATTTATACATTTTTTAAGTATTTCGATTTGTATTATTATTTATATATTTTTTAGGTATTTTGATTTGTATTATTATTTATATATTTTTTAGTATTTCGATTTGTATTATTATTTATATATTTTTTAAGTATTTCGATTTGTATTATTTTTTATATATTTTTTAAGTATTTCGATTTGTATTATTATTATTTATATATTTTTTAAGTATTTCGATTTGTATTATTATTTATATATTTTTTAAGTATTTCGATTTGTATTATTTTTTATATATTTTTTAAGTATTTCGATTTATATTATTATTTATATATTTTTTAAGTATTTCGATTTGTATTATTTTTTATATATTTTTTAAGTATTTCGATTTGTATTATTATTTATATATTTTTTAAGTATTTCGATCTGTATTATTATTTATATATTTTTTAGTATTTCGATTTGTATTATTATTTATATAT
The DNA here is from genome assembly GCF_905171775.1 of Rana temporaria. Taxonomy (NCBI): domain Eukaryota; kingdom Metazoa; phylum Chordata; class Amphibia; order Anura; family Ranidae; genus Rana; species Rana temporaria. The sequence continues at coordinate 7,798,603 of NC_053501.1, read as the reverse complement.
TTTTTAAGTATTTTGATTTGTATTATTATTTATATATTTTTTAAGTATTTCGATTTGTATTATTATTTATATATTTTTTAAGTATTTCGATTTGTATTATTATTTATATATTTTTTAAGTATTTCGATTTGTATTATTATTTATATATTTTTTAAGTATTTCGATCTGTATTATTATTTCTATATTTTTTAAGTATTTCGATTTGTATTCTTTTTTATATATTTTTTAAGTATTTCGATTTGTATTATTATTTATATATTTTTTAAGTATTTCGATCTGTATTATTATTTATATATTTTTTAAGTATTTCGATTTGTATTATTATTTATATATTTTTTAAGTATTTCGATTTGTATTATTTTTTATATATATTTTTAAGTATTTCGATTTGTATTATTATTTATATATTTTTTAAGTATTTCGATTTGTATTATTTATATATATATATATATATATATATATATATATATATATATATATGAGATAGATTATGTGAGTGAATGAATGACTTCCTCTCGAGCAACAATCACTCACAATCCCATCAAAATTTGAAAAGAATAAAAAGAAGTTGGCATATATTAGGGGAGGTAAATTCCTCTCCGAATATAGGGATTTTTTGATGTGAGATGTGTTGCTCTTGGTATCAAAGGTAGGCGCACAAAACACAAGGTTTAAAGTAATATCAAAAATAATTTAATCATGTAAATATAAATATAAAATATCATATTTCATACAGTCATTAACACAATGAGAAATATATATATGGTCAGAACCACAATTACATGAAAAACAAGGTATAGGGAGATTGGTTATTTTAAGGAAGATTAATGCGAATTTTGCCAACTAGTTTCGCACTATATGTGCTTCATCAGGGCTTGCATAATGTTCCTGTTCCTTTAATGCATGTAGCGGTCTGTGTATGACATAAAGATTCATCATTAATACAGATATAGTACAATAATTTAATATGTTTTATTTTAAACATTTGAAAAAATGTGTGTGTTTTTAACACATATATATAGAGGGGAATATATAGTGCGCTTACCATTTCCGTTAAAAAGAGCTCCGAGAACTGGGCAGAAAAGCCTGCCTAGGAATCAGCAAAGAGGCACTGGATGCAATCAGGAGATTAGTTATTCCACTTATAATCAGTGGAAGCCAGATCCACTTGATTTTAGCAGGTGCGGACAATGAAATGTTTATGAGGATTTCCTCCCATAGAGAAGGTGAAGATACAGATGACAAAAATTTGTATCTATATTCTTCCTAAAAGCAAGCAAAAAGATAAAGGTAATAATAGAGAATATTGAAAAAAAAAATAAAATTTGTCTATAAATATATATTGTGTGGATAAATTGTTTATGCATTTAATAATAATGGAAAAGAAAATATCTAATGAAAGCTCAATGGAGATGTTTACCTCTATAGTAGCAAGGTTAAACTTAGTGCTGCCAGATGGATCCACAGAGGTTCCCAATAGGTTCCCACAAAATTCTATAGATAAAAAATAAGTATATATATATATATATGTAGATATATCAGAGACTAATGATTATCCCATATATAAATAATAGGACACAGTGCCTGTAACTATTATCATAGTAGGGCAACTGTCTATATATATATATGAAAAATAGATAGAGAAATAAACAAGAATTTTTACCTTAAATGGTGATAGAAAAAGAAAAAGAAAATTATGTAGTACAGTGATGTTTCCTGTTGTAATTAGGGGATATAATGCCTCCGTTGAATTACACTTCAGGGTAGTATTAGTAGAGTGGTCCAAAGACAATACCACATATTACCACATAGGTTCTAAAACAAAATGAACAAGAAAAAGAATTTAAAATTTAGGAATGGTGCATGTGGCTAAATAGCCTAAGTAGGGCATTGATTCATTGAATCAAGGAGTAATTACCTTTGCTGAATAGTAACAGCATAAGGACGAGTGAAGTCCGTATGCTGGCGTCTCGCATAAAGTAGTATGGTCCTTCCTTCAGCCGTCCAAGCCAGCGTCTGACATATCCATCGTCAGCGCTGACTTAAATAGCTACATTTCCACCGGAGGTGAAAAGAGTCAAACCTGACCCCTGGCGTCACCTCCGGTTCACGTGTCCCAAGAGAAATGCGCACGCAGATAATGCGCTCCAGCGTGATGACGTATGCTGGAGCGCATAAAGAAGAGACATGAAATCACTGTCTCTTAACAGCCAAAAGATGAACAGTTGGCTGGATGTGCGTGCGCGTCCCATCTGATATTGCTGATGGGACACAGAGGCGTCTGAGAAGTCGCGCCCCCTGTGTTGGGACATGTGATTGGCCGCATCACGCTTAGTGAAAAGTTCAACCTCCCCCTGCATCCAGAAGCCCACTGCGTAATAAAACATACAGCTCAGAGTTCAAAAAACGGAAATAATAATTTGATATAAAAAATAAATAAAATATATACCCAATTAGACATATATATAACTCCGGAGGAACAGGCCAGAGTTTGTTTCTTAATTTTTACAAAAATTGAATAAACATCCAATAAGGGTTCATTTTTACATTGTCTACCTAGAGGAGAAGATTGATAGAGGCAGTGTCCACAATAATCGCGATTATTAGAGATATTAATACTGTTCAGCTATTTTATCTTATCATATAGCTGGACAGAGCAAGAGAGATAATCAACAATGGATGCAAAATAAATCGACAACAGATAGAAAAAAATCAAATAAAACAAAACCAAGTATAACACCATAAATGTAAAAATACAGCAAGTACAGAGATTATACATATATGAGTTAGACGCAAGAGGCGGAGCAATAAAACCATTACAGTAGATAAGAAGTTATATATCTCTCGGAGGATCCTTCTGAGTATACAGTATGCAGACGCAATGTAAAGGCAAACCTGCCAGTGACCTATATATAGTAACTCAAAATAGATTATATATGCAGGGTCTTTAAATGACATCTCTGTGATTCAAAACAAGTGACAACCAGTTGTCATATAAGCAAAAAATAATAAACAGCTCATAGGCCCTACTTATAAGAAAGGTTTGAATGACAGCGACGTATTAAGCCCTGGTGAATATGTGGCTCGCTGGTCAAAAATCCAACGAGCCTCGCGTTGGAGGATTTTTTTGTCAAAATCCCCACCTCTTTCTGGTAGGGGGATGACTTCCAAAGCGAAGAAAGAGATGAATGAAGGGTCATAGCTATGGTGCAAGCCTACATGTTTGCAAATAGGAGTATAGAGCAATCCCGCGTCTAGGTAGTAAAGATGGTCTTTAATTCTTCTCGCAAAGGTTCTCTTTGTCTTTCCTATATAGAATGCGCCGCAGCGACATTTAGCAAGATATACAATGCCTATGGTTGTACAATTAGCATGCCTCTTGGACTTAAGGAAACCTCCTCTAGGGAGGGAACAGCCGTCTCCTTCCTCAATCCAAGGGCAAACATCACATTGACCGCACTTATACGTGCCTGGTGTCTCAGGTTCCTGAGAATCCGGAGCATCAGGTACCAGATGGCTATGTGTAAGGCCGTCCTTAATGGATCTACATTTCCTATAAACAATTTCAGGTCTCTGAGAAATGTATTTTGAGATAATGGGGTCTTCGGCAAGAAAGTGCCAATTATGACTAACCAATTGGCGAAAGATGTTTTGATCAGAGCTAAATGTGGTTATGAGTTTGGTTGTCGGATTGTGCTCTTTTTCCCTCTGCTTAAATAATAATGCATCTCTGGTATTTGTCTTAGATTTTATATATGCTTGTTTCAGAACCTTTTTACTATATCCTCTCAGTAGAAGTCGTGAATAAAGGGCAGATGCCTCTTTTTCAAAATCCTCCTCCTTTGCACAATTACGCCGAAGTCTTAGGTACTGACTGTAAGGAATGCTTCGCACCAAGGATCTTGGATGCGAGCTAGAGTAGTGAAGAATAGTATTTCCTGCTGTTTCCTTTCTATACAGATTAGTGTAAAGGGTACCATCATCATTTATTGAGATTGTTAAATCGAGAAAGGGGATGCTTTTTGTATCTGACTGGACAGTAAATTTTAGGTTGTAATCGTTAATGGATAAATATTCCATAAATTTACCTAATAAGTCCGCGCCACCAGTCCAGACGACTAAAACATCATCGATATACCTCCGCCACAGTAGGATGTGGCGGAGGTATATCGTGGCGGAGTCATCCGAAAAGACGGCTCTTTCCCACCCCCCCAGGTACAGGGTGGCATACGATGGGGCACAGGAGGTCCCCATCGCCACACCCTGCACCTGGAGGTAGGTTGAGCCATTAAAAACAAAGACATTGTTAGTCAGTATATGTTCCAATAGAGTTGTAACGAAATTACACAATTTCCAATTATTGTGATCTTGCTCACGCAAAAATTGGGAAACAACTTGGATCCCCTTTGTATGTGGGATACTGGAGTAAAGGGCCTCTACGTCTATTGCTGCCAAAATTGATCCTGCGGGTACGCTCATACCTTCCACTATTTTAAGGAGTTCCAATGTATCTTTAAGATATGATGGCAATGCCATTACATGAGGTCTCAATTGCATATCGACATACTTACTTGCAGTTTCCGTATGGCTGCCTATACCTGAGATAATAGGGCGGCCAGGTGGAACCCTGATGTCCTTATGTATTTTTGGCAGTGAATAAAACGTGGGAGTTATTGGCCATTTAATCTCTAAATATTCCCTAAGGTCTTGATCAATCAGACCTTGTTGAAATGCTAACGAGATCAGGGAAATATAACTAGATCTGGCTTTTGGAACATCATCTTCCGATATTGTCCGATACCAGTTACCATTGCATAAGATTTTGTCACACATTCTGATATACTGAGTCTTGGTCATTACAACTACATTACCCCCTTTATCAGAAGGTTTTATCACCAAATCACTATTACTAGTGAGTTGGGTAAGTGCTTGTTGTTGCTGTCTTGATAAATTGTTGTCAGAGATCTTAGGGATTACTAGATTTTCAATTTGTTTCCTTGTTTGCTTAAGGAAGGCCCATACTGCTGGGGAAGTTTGTAGATTAGGGAATCTTTGTGATTTTTTCTTAAATTTACATGGTTCTGAGATCGGTTCTACCTCTAGTTCAGCTTCATCAGAGAGATCAATTAGATCTTCCGAACTCTCGTTTTCATCCAACAGTTGGATTAGGATTTTTAGCGCCCTAAAGTCTTGTACTTTGAAGTCTTTGTATAGTTCCTCTTCCCTAGAGGCTATACGTCCCCTATCGGTGTCAAACATAAATTTATATGTAAGGTTTCTAGCAAACAAATGTAGATCTTTAATTAAAGTAAATTTATCCACTTTTTGTGAGGGGCAGAAACTGAGACCCAGTCTTAGCACCTCAATCTCAGTGGGGGAAAGATTATATGTTGAAAGGTTTACAATGTCTAGTCCTGAGTCAGCTGTATCTGTTTTACTACAAAAGGATCCATTTTTCCCAGTTTCATTGTCGGTAGTGGTGTGGACGGGATTAGGCAAGGTCCTAAAGGGATATTACCTAGGTTGGTTTGTCTATTACTAGTTTTGGGAATAGCTCCCTGTTCTTTTTGACTTATAGTTTCCCTTTCATTAGAGAACATTACCAAAGGAGTGTTACCCACCACCAGGTCACCACTTGTGTCTATTCCCAACTCTTGGTTCTTTATGGGTTGGTCAGTGGGAACCTGAGGAGAGACCATGCGTTTTTTGAGTGTCCCCCCTTGTGCATTATGCCCACCACCGTTACCGCGTTTGGGTGCACGTCCTCGTCCTGCTGGTCCTCGAAAGGGTTTTGGGATGGTTCTCTGTGAAGAAATAGAAGAGGATGAAGCTGATACATCTGAGTCGGATTTATATGCAGTCGGTTCATATTGATTATTACGTCTAAAGGTTTTCTTTCCCTTCTGATTAGGATTGTGATGCCACTTATATGCATAACCTCCTGCAAATGCTAGTTGATCCTTATAGAACTTTTGATCCTTCCTCATAATTACGTTCTTATTGTAGTTTTCTAAATGCTGTATCAAATCTGATTCCTTTTTCTGATATTCACTATTAGAGGTTAAGTGATTGCTTGAACTACGCAAGTTTTCAATCTCCCTATCCAATTCTGCAAGATCAATAATGTGTTTGTCCCTCAGCATTATCATCATGTTAGAAGAACATGTATTCAAATTTTCCTCCCATTTGTCTTTTAGTGCTGATTCAGTCACTTCAAACGTGGGGAAAATTTGCACTCTCAATCCTTGAGGATTGACCTTTTCTTTCAGATATCGATCAAAGAACCGAATATGCCAACCTAAGTTGGATTTTCTTTCCATTAATTTTTTAAGTTTCAGAAAGAAGACATCAAGTCCTACTTCCGTCTTTGCTTGGGATTTGTAAGAATTTTGGATAGTATCCAAAAACTTCTCCCAATCCAAGCCTGAAAACTGTGACATTCTAAAAGTGAGAAGAGAGGAGGAAAATATATAAGTAGCGAAAGAGAGAGAAAGGGACCAAAAGAGAAAAAGGTACAGAATATCTATCCTCAGTACTTGTACCTAATTCAGAGCACAGTTATACAATCAGACAATGTTGAACCTAGGTTGTTTTTTATAGTTTCATAGAAAGTTCAATGTAAGTAAAACTAATGTTTTTTGTTGTCACCTTAGTACTGGAGGTCATTCATCACTCAATTGCGGGTTTTACACCCAAAGTAAGGTCAAGAGATAGATTATGTGAGTGAATGAATGACTTCCTCTCGAGCAACAATCACTCACAATCCCATCAAAATTTGAAAAGAATAAAAAGAAGTTGGCATATATTAGGGGAGGTAAATTCCTCTCCGAATATAGGGATTTTTTGATGTGAGATGTGTTGCTCTTGGTATCAAAGGTAGGCGCACAAAACACAAGGTTTAAAGTAATATCAAAAATAATTTAATCATGTAAATATAAATATAAAATATCATATTTCATACAGTCATTAACACAATGAGAAATATATATATGGTCAGAACCACAATTACATGAAAAACAAGGTATAGGGGAGATTGGTTATTTTAAGGAAGATTAATGCGAATTTTGCCAACTAGTTTCGCACTATATGTGCTTCATCAGGGCTTGCATAATGTTCCTGTTCCTTTAATGCATGTAGCGGTCTGTGTATGACATAAAGATTCATCATTAATACAGATATAGTACAATAATTTAATATGTTTTATTTTAAACATTTGAAAAAATGTGTGTGTTTTTAACACATATATATAGAGGGGAATATATAGTGCGCTTACCATTTCCGTTAAAAAGAGCTCCGAGAACTGGGCAGAAAAGCCTGCCTAGGAATCAGCAAAGAGGCACTGGATGCAATCAGGAGATTAGTTATTCCACTTATAATCAGTGGAAGCCAGATCCACTTGATTTTAGCAGGTGCGGACAATGAAATGTTTATGAGGATTTCCTCCCATAGAGAAGGTGAAGATACAGATGACAAAAATTTGTATCTATATTCTTCCTAAAAGCAAGCAAAAAGATAAAGGTAATAATAGAGAATATTGAAAAAAAAAATAAAATTTGTCTATAAATATATATTGTGTGGATAAATTGTTTATGCATTTAATAATAATGGAAAAGAAAATATCTAATGAAAGCTCAATGGAGATGTTTACCTCTATAGTAGCAAGGTTAAACTTAGTGCTGCCAGATGGATCCACAGAGGTTCCCAATAGGTTCCCACAAAATTCTATAGATAAAAAATAAGTATATATATATATATATGTAGATATATCAGAGACTAATGATTATCCCATATATAAATAATAGGACACAGTGCCTGTAACTATTATCATAGTAGGGCAACTGTCTATATATATATATGAAAAATAGATAGAGAAATAAACAAGAATTTTTACCTTAAATGGTGATAGAAAAAGAAAAAGAAAATTATGTAGTACAGTGATGTTTCCTGTTGTAATTAGGGGATATAATGCCTCCGTTGAATTACACTTCAGGGTAGTATTAGTAGAGTGGTCCAAAGACAATACCACATATTACCACATAGGTTCTAAAACAAAATGAACAAGAAAAAGAATTTAAAATTTAGGAATGGTGCATGTGGCTAAATAGCCTAAGTAGGGCATTGATTCATTGAATCAAGGAGTAATTACCTTTGCTGAATAGTAACAGCATAAGGACGAGTGAAGTCCGTATGCTGGCGTCTCGCATAAAGTAGTATGGTCCTTCCTTCAGCCGTCCAAGCCAGCGTCTGACATATCCATCGTCAGCGCTGACTTAAATAGCTACATTTCCACCGGAGGTGAAAAGAGTCAAACCTGACCCCTGGCGTCACCTCCGGTTCACGTGTCCCAAGAGAAATGCGCACGCAGATAATGCGCTCCAGCGTGATGACGTATGCTGGAGCGCATAAAGAAGAGACATGAAATCACTGTCTCTTAACAGCCAAAAGATGAACAGTTGGCTGGATGTGCGTGCGCGTCCCATCTGATATTGCTGATGGGACACAGAGGCGTCTGAGAAGTCGCGCCCCCTGTGTTGGGACATGTGATTGGCCGCATCACGCTTAGTGAAAAGTTCAACCTCCCCCTGCATCCAGAAGCCCACTGCGTAATAAAACATACAGCTCAGAGTTCAAAAAACGGAAATAATAATTTGATATAAAAAATAAATAAAATATATACCCAATTAGACATATATATAACTCCGGAGGAACAGGCCAGAGTTTGTTTCTTAATTTTTACAAAAATTGAATAAACATCCAATAAGGGTTCATTTTTACATTGTCTACCTAGAGGAGAAGATTGATAGAGGCAGTGTCCACAATAATCGCGATTATTAGAGATATTAATACTGTTCAGCTATTTTATCTTATCATATAGCTGGACAGAGCAAGAGAGATAATCAACAATGGATGCAAAATAAATCGACAACAGATAGAAAAAAATCAAATAAAACAAAACCAAGTATAACACCATAAATGTAAAAATACAGCAAGTACAGAGATTATACATATATGAGTTAGACGCAAGAGGCGGAGCAATAAAACCATTACAGTAGATAAGAAGTTATATATCTCTCGGAGGATCCTTCTGAGTATACAGTATGCAGACGCAATGTAAAGGCAAACCTGCCAGTGACCTATATATAGTAACTCAAAATAGATTATATATGCAGGGTCTTTAAATGACATCTCTGTGATTCAAAACAAGTGACAACCAGTTGTCATATAAGCAAAAAATAATAAACAGCTCATAGGCCCTACTTATAAGAAAGGTTTGAATGACAGCGACGTATTAAGCCCTGGTGAATATGTGGCTCGCTGGTCAAAAATCCAACGAGCCTCGCGTTGGAGGATTTTTTTGTCAAAATCCCCACCTCTTTCTGGTAGGGGGATGACTTCCAAAGCGAAGAAAGAGATGAATGAAGGGTCATAGCTATGGTGCAAGCCTACATGTTTGCAAATAGGAGTATAGAGCAATCCCGCGTCTAGGTAGTAAAGATGGTCTTTAATTCTTCTCGCAAAGGTTCTCTTTGTCTTTCCTATATAGAATGCGCCGCAGCGACATTTAGCAAGATATACAATGCCTATGGTTGTACAATTAGCATGCCTCTTGGACTTAAGGAAACCTCCTCTAGGGAGGGAACAGCCGTCTCCTTCCTCAATCCAAGGGCAAACATCACATTGACCGCACTTATACGTGCCTGGTGTCTCAGGTTCCTGAGAATCCGGAGCATCAGGTACCAGATGGCTATGTGTAAGGCCGTCCTTAATGGATCTACATTTCCTATAAACAATTTCAGGTCTCTGAGAAATGTATTTTGAGATAATGGGGTCTTCGGCAAGAAAGTGCCAATTATGACTAACCAATTGGCGAAAGATGTTTTGATCAGAGCTAAATGTGGTTATGAGTTTGGTTGTCGGATTGTGCTCTTTTTCCCTCTGCTTAAATAATAATGCATCTCTGGTATTTGTCTTAGATTTTATATATGCTTGTTTCAGAACCTTTTTACTATATCCTCTCAGTAGAAGTCGTGAATAAAGGGCAGATGCCTCTTTTTCAAAATCCTCCTCCTTTGCACAATTACGCCGAAGTCTTAGGTACTGACTGTAAGGAATGCTTCGCACCAAGGATCTTGGATGCGAGCTAGAGTAGTGAAGAATAGTATTTCCTGCTGTTTCCTTTCTATACAGATTAGTGTAAAGGGTACCATCATCATTTATTGAGATTGTTAAATCGAGAAAGGGGATGCTTTTTGTATCTGACTGGACAGTAAATTTTAGGTTGTAATCGTTAATGGATAAATATTCCATAAATTTACCTAATAAGTCCGCGCCACCAGTCCAGACGACTAAAACATCATCGATATACCTCCGCCACAGTAGGATGTGGCGGAGGTATATCGTGGCGGAGTCATCCGAAAAGACGGCTCTTTCCCACCCCCCCAGGTACAGGGTGGCATACGATGGGGCACAGGAGGTCCCCATCGCCACACCCTGCACCTGGAGGTAGGTTGAGCCATTAAAAACAAAGACATTGTTAGTCAGTATATGTTCCAATAGAGTTGTAACGAAATTACACAATTTCCAATTATTGTGATCTTGCTCACGCAAAAATTGGGAAACAACTTGGATCCCCTTTGTATGTGGGATACTGGAGTAAAGGGCCTCTACGTCTATTGCTGCCAAAATTGATCCTGCGGGTACGCTCATACCTTCCACTATTTTAAGGAGTTCCAATGTATCTTTAAGATATGATGGCAATGCCATTAGATGAGGTCTCAATTGCATATCGACATACTTACTTGCAGTTTCCGTATGGCTGCCTATACCTGAGATAATAGGGCGGCCAGGTGGAACCCTGATGTCCTTATGTATTTTTGGCAGTGAATAAAACGTGGGAGTTATTGGCCATTTAATCTCTAAATATTCCCTAAGGTCTTGATCAATCAGACCTTGTTGAAATGCTAACGAGATCAGGGAAATATAACTAGATCTGGCTTTTGGAACATCATCTTCCGATATTGTCCGATACCAGTTACCATTGCATAAGATTTTGTCACACATTCTGATATACTGAGTCTTGGTCATTACAACTACATTACCCCCTTTATCAGAAGGTTTTATCACCAAATCACTATTACTAGTGAGTTGGGTAAGTGCTTGTTGTTGCTGTCTTGATAAATTGTTGTCAGAGATCTTAGGGATTACTAGATTTTCAATTTGTTTCCTTGTTTGCTTAAGGAAGGCCCATACTGCTGGGGAAGTTTGTAGATTAGGGAATCTTTGTGATTTTTTCTTAAATTTACATGGTTCTGAGATCGGTTCTACCTCTAGTTCAGCTTCATCAGAGAGATCAATTAGATCTTCCGAACTCTCGTTTTCATCCAACAGTTGGATTAGGATTTTTAGCGCCCTAAAGTCTTGTACTTTGAAGTCTTTGTATAGTTCCTCTTCCCTAGAGGCTATACGTCCCCTATCGGTGTCAAACATAAATTTATATGTAAGGTTTCTAGCAAACAAATGTAGATCTTTAATTAAAGTAAATTTATCCACTTTTTGTGAGGGGCAGAAACTGAGACCCAGTCTTAGCACCTCAATCTCAGTGGGGGAAAGATTATATGTTGAAAGGTTTACAATGTCTAGTCCTGAGTCAGCTGTATCTGTTTTACTACAAAAGGATCCATTTTTCCCAGTTTCATTGTCGGTAGTGGTGTGGACGGGATTAGGCAAGGTCCTAAAGGGATATTACCTAGGTTGGTTTGTCTATTACTAGTTTTGGGAATAGCTCCCTGTTCTTTTTGACTTATAGTTTCCCTTTCATTAGAGAACATTACCAAAGGAGTGTTACCCACCACCAGGTCACCACTTGTGTCTATTCCCAACTCTTGGTTCTTTATGGGTTGGTCAGTGGGAACCTGAGGAGAGACCATGCGTTTTTTGAGTGTCCCCCCTTGTGCATTATGCCCACCACCGTTACCGCGTTTGGGTGCACGTCCTCGTCCTGCTGGTCCTCGAAAGGGTTTTGGGATGGTTCTCTGTGAAGAAATAGAAGAGGATGAAGCTGATACATCTGAGTCGGATTTATATGCAGTCGGTTCATATTGATTATTACGTCTAAAGGTTTTCTTTCCCTTCTGATTAGGATTGTGATGCCACTTATATGCATAACCTCCTGCAAATGCTAGTTGATCCTTATAGAACTTTTGATCCTTCCTCATAATTACGTTCTTATTGTAGTTTTCTAAATGCTGTATCAAATCTGATTCCTTTTTCTGATATTCACTATTAGAGGTTAAGTGATTGCTTGAACTACGCAAGTTTTCAATCTCCCTATCCAATTCTGCAAGATCAATAATGTGTTTGTCCCTCAGCATTATCATCATGTTAGAAGAACATGTATTCAAATTTTCCTCCCATTTGTCTTTTAGTGCTGATTCAGTCACTTCAAACGTGGGGAAAATTTGCACTCTCAATCCTTGAGGATTGACCTTTTCTTTCAGATATCGATCAAAGAACCGAATATGCCAACCTAAGTTGGATTTTCTTTCCATTAATTTTTTAAGTTTCAGAAAGAAGACATCAAGTCCTACTTCCGTCTTTGCTTGGGATTTGTAAGAATTTTGGATAGTATCCAAAAACTTCTCCCAATCCAAGCCTGAAAACTGTGACATTCTAAAAGTGAGAAGAGAGGAGGAAAATATATAAGTAGCGAAAGAGAGAGAAAGGGACCAAAAGAGAAAAAGGTACAGAATATCTATCCTCAGTACTTGTACCTAATTCAGAGCACAGTTATACAATCAGACAATGTTGAACCTAGGTTGTTTTTTATAGTTTCATAGAAAGTTCAATGTAAGTAAAACTAATGTTTTTTGTTGTCACCTTAGTACTGGAGGTCATTCATCACTCAATTGCGGGTTTTACACCCAAAGTAAGGTCAAGAGATAGATTATGTGAGTGAATGAATGACTTCCTCTCGAGCAACAATCACTCACAATCCCATCAAAATTTGAAAAGAATAAAAAGAAGTTGGCATATATTAGGGGAGGTAAATTCCTCTCCGAATATAGGGATTTTTTGATGTGAGATGTGTTGCTCTTGGTATCAAAGGTAGGCGCACAAAACACAAGGTTTAAAGTAATATCAAAAATAATTTAATCATGTAAATATAAATATAAAATATCATATTTCATACAGTCATTAACACAATGAGAAATATATATATGGTCAGAACCACAATTACATGAAAAACAAGGTATAGGGGAGATTGGTTATTTTAAGGAAGATTAATGCGAATTTTGCCAACTAGTTTCGCACTATATGTGCTTCATCAGGGCTTGCATAATGTTCCTGTTCCTTTAATGCATGTAGCGGTCTGTGTATGACATAAAGATTCATCATTAATACAGATATAGTACAATAATTTAATATGTTTTATTTTAAACATTTGAAAAAATGTGTGTGTTTTTAACACATATATATAGAGGGGAATATATAGTGCGCTTACCATTTCCGTTAAAAAGAGCTCCGAGAACTGGGCAGAAAAGCCTGCCTAGGAATCAGCAAAGAGGCACTGGATGCAATCAGGAGATTAGTTATTCCACTTATAATCAGTGGAAGCCAGATCCACTTGATTTTAGCAGGTGCGGACAATGAAATGTTTATGAGGATTTCCTCCCATAGAGAAGGTGAAGATACAGATGACAAAAATTTGTATCTATATTCTTCCTAAAAGCAAGCAAAAAGATAAAGGTAATAATAGAGAATATTGAAAAAAAAAATAAAATTTGTCTATAAATATATATTGTGTGGATAAATTGTTTATGCATTTAATAATAATGGAAAAGAAAATATCTAATGAAAGCTCAATGGAGATGTTTACCTCTATAGTAGCAAGGTTAAACTTAGTGCTGCCAGATGGATCCACAGAGGTTCCCAATAGGTTCCCACAAAATTCTATAGATAAAAAATAAGTATATATATATATATATGTAGATATATCAGAGACTAATGATTATCCCATATATAAATAATAGGACACAGTGCCTGTAACTATTATCATAGTAGGGCAACTGTCTATATATATATATGAAAAATAGATAGAGAAATAAACAAGAATTTTTACCTTAAATGGTGATAGAAAAAGAAAAAGAAAATTATGTAGTACAGTGATGTTTCCTGTTGTAATTAGGGGATATAATGCCTCCGTTGAATTACACTTCAGGGTAGTATTAGTAGAGTGGTCCAAAGACAATACCACATATTACCACATAGGTTCTAAAACAAAATGAACAAGAAAAAGAATTTAAAATTTAGGAATGGTGCATGTGGCTAAATAGCCTAAGTAGGGCATTGATTCATTGAATCAAGGAGTAATTACCTTTGCTGAATAGTAACAGCATAAGGACGAGTGAAGTCCGTATGCTGGCGTCTCGCATAAAGTAGTATGGTCCTTCCTTCAGCCGTCCAAGCCAGCGTCTGACATATCCATCGTCAGCGCTGACTTAAATAGCTACATTTCCACCGGAGGTGAAAAGAGTCAAACCTGACCCCTGGCGTCACCTCCGGTTCACGTGTCCCAAGAGAAATGCGCACGCAGATAATGCGCTCCAGCGTGATGACGTATGCTGGAGCGCATAAAGAAGAGACATGAAATCACTGTCTCTTAACAGCCAAAAGATGAACAGTTGGCTGGATGTGCGTGCGCGTCCCATCTGATATTGCTGATGGGACACAGAGGCGTCTGAGAAGTCGCGCCCCCTGTGTTGGGACATGTGATTGGCCGCATCACGCTTAGTGAAAAGTTCAACCTCCCCCTGCATCCAGAAGCCCACTGCGTAATAAAACATACAGCTCAGAGTTCAAAAAACGGAAATAATAATTTGATATAAAAAATAAATAAAATATATACCCAATTAGACATATATATAACTCCGGAGGAACAGGCCAGAGTTTGTTTCTTAATTTTTACAAAAATTGAATAAACATCCAATAAGGGTTCATTTTTACATTGTCTACCTAGAGGAGAAGATTGATAGAGGCAGTGTCCACAATAATCGCGATTATTAGAGATATTAATACTGTTCAGCTATTTTATCTTATCATATGTCTTCTTTCTGAAACTTAAAAAATTAATGGAAAGAAAATCCAACTTAGGTTGGCATATTCGGTTCTTTGATCGATATCTGAAAGAAAAGGTCAATCCTCAAGGATTGAGAGTGCAAATTTTCCCCACGTTTGAAGTGACTGAATCAGCACTAAAAGACAAATGGGAGGAAAATTTGAATACATGTTCTTCTAACATGATGATAATGCTGAGGGACAAACACATTATTGATCTTGCAGAATTGGATAGGGAGATTGAAAACTTGCGTAGTTCAAGCAATCACTTAACCTCTAATAGTGAATATCAGAAAAAGGAATCAGATTTGATACAGCATTTAGAAAACTACAATAAGAACGTAATTATGAGGAAGGATCAAAAGTTCTATAAGGATCAACTAGCATTTGCAGGAGGTTATGCATATAAGTGGCATCACAATCCTAATCAGAAGGGAAAGAAAACCTTTAGACGTAATAATCAATATGAACCGACTGCATATAAATCCGACTCAGATGTATCAGCTTCATCCTCTTCTATTTCTTCACAGAGAACCATCCCAAAACCCTTTCGAGGACCAGCAGGACGAGGACGTGCACCCAAACGCGGTAACGGTGGTGGGCATAATGCACAAGGGGGGACACTCAAAAAACGCATGGTCTCTCCTCAGGTTCCCACTGACCAACCCATAAAGAACCAAGAGTTGGGAATAGACACAAGTGGTGACCTGGTGGTGGGTAACACTCCTTTGGTAATGTTCTCTAATGAAAGGGAAACTATAAGTCAAAAAGAACAGGGAGCTATTCCCAAAACTAGTAATAGACAAACCAACCTAGGTAATATCCCTTTAGGACCTTGCCTAATCCCGTCCACACCACTACCGACAATGAAACTGGGAAAAATGGATCCTTTTGTAGTAAAACAGATACAGCTGACTCAGGACTAGACATTGTAAACCTTTCAACATATAATCTTTCCCCCACTGAGATTGAGGTGCTAAGACTGGGTCTCAGTTTCTGCCCCTCACAAAAAGTGGATAAATTTACTTTAATTAAAGATCTACATTTGTTTGCTAGAAACCTTACATATAAATTTATGTTTGACACCGATAGGGGACGTATAGCCTCTAGGGAAGAGGAACTATACAAAGACTTCAAAGTACAAGACTTTAGGGCGCTAAAAATCCTAATCCAACTGTTGGATGAAAACGAGAGTTCGGAAGATCTAATTGATCTCTCTGATGAAGCTGAACTAGAGGTAGAACCGATCTCAGAACCATGTAAATTTAAGAAAAAATCACAAAGATTCCCTAATCTACAAACTTCCCCAGCAGTATGGGCCTTCCTTAAGCAAACAAGGAAACAAATTGAAAATCTAGTAATCCCTAAGATCTCTGACAACAATTTATCAAGACAGCAACAACAAGCACTTACCCAACTCACTAGTAATAGTGATTTGGTGATAAAACCTTCTGATAAAGGGGGTAATGTAGTTGTAATGACCAAGACTCAGTATATCAGAATGTGTGACAAAATCTTATGCAATGGTAACTGGTATCGGACAATATCGGAAGATGATGTTCCAAAAGCCAGATCTAGTTATATTTCCCTGATCTCGTTAGCATTTCAACAAGGTCTGATTGATCAAGACCTTAGGGAATATTTAGAGATTAAATGGCCAATAACTCCCACGTTTTATTCACTGCCAAAAATACATAAGGACATCAGGGTTCCACCTGGCCGCCCTATTATCTCAGGTATAGGCAGCCATACGGAAACTGCAAGTAAGTATGTCGATATGCAATTGAGACCTCATGTAATGGCATTGCCATCATATCTTAAAGATACATTGGAACTCCTTAAAATAGTGGAAGGTATGAGCGTACCCGCAGGATCAATTTTGGCAGCAATAGACGTAGAGGCCCTTTACTCCAGTATCCCACATACAAAGGGGATCCAAGTTGTTTCCCAATTTTTGCGTGAGCAAGATCACAATAATTGGAAATTGTGTAATTTCGTTACAACTCTATTGGAACATATACTGACTAACAATGTCTTTGTTTTTAATGGCTCAACCTACCTCCAGGTGCAGGGTGTGGCGATGGGGACCTCCTGTGCCCCATCGTATGCCACCCTGTACCTGGGGGGGTGGGAAAGAGCCGTCTTTTCGGATGACTCCGCCACGATATACCTCCGCCACATCCTACTGTGGCGGAGGTATATCGATGATGTTTTAGTCGTCTGGACTGGTGGCGCGGACTTATTAGGTAAATTTATGGAATATTTATCCATTAACGATTACAACCTAAAATTTACTGTCCAGTCAGATACAAAAAGCATCCCCTTTCTCGATTTAACAATCTCAATAAATGATGATGGTACCCTTTACACTAATCTGTATAGAAAGGAAACAGCAGGAAATACTATTCTTCACTACTCTAGCTCGCATCCAAGATCCTTGGTGCGAAGCATTCCTTACAGTCAGTACCTAAGACTTCGGCGTAATTGTGCAAAGGAGGAGGATTTTGAAAAAGAGGCATCTGCCCTTTATTCACGACTTCTACTGAGAGGATATAGTAAAAAGGTTCTGAAACAAGCATATATAAAATCTAAGACAAATACCAGAGATGCATTATTATTTAAGCAGAGGGAAAAAGAGCACAATCCGACAACCAAACTCATAACCACATTTAGCTCTGATCAAAACATCTTTCGCCAATTGGTTAGTCATAATTGGCACTTTCTTGCCGAAGACCCCATTATCTCAAAATACATTTCTCAGAGACCTGAAATTGTTTATAGGAAATGTAGATCCATTAAGGACGGCCTTACACATAGCCATCTG
Organism: Rana temporaria; assembly: GCF_905171775.1. Classification (NCBI taxonomy): domain Eukaryota; kingdom Metazoa; phylum Chordata; class Amphibia; order Anura; family Ranidae; genus Rana; species Rana temporaria. The sequence continues at coordinate 7,780,665 of NC_053501.1, read as the reverse complement.
GTACCTGATGCTCCGGATTCTCAGGAACCTGAGACACCAGGCACGTATAAGTGCGGTCAATGTGATGTTTGCCCTTGGATTGAGGAAGGAGACGGCTGTTCCCTCCCTAGAGGAGGTTTCCTTAAGTCCAAGAGGCATGCTAATTGTACAACCATAGGCATTGTATATCTTGCTAAATGTCGCTGCGGCGCATTCTATATAGGAAAGACAAAGAGAACCTTTGCGAGAAGAATTAAAGACCATCTTTACTACCTAGACGCGGGATTGCTCTATACTCCTATTTGCAAACATGTAGGCTTGCACCATAGCTATGACCCTTCATTCATCTCTTTCTTCGCTTTGGAAGTCATCCCCCTACCAGAAAGAGGTGGGGATTTTGACAAAAAAATCCTCCAACGCGAGGCTCGTTGGATTTTTGACCAGCGAGCCACATATTCACCAGGGCTTAATACGTCGCTGTCATTCAAACCTTTCTTATAAGTAGGGCCTATGAGCTGTTTATTATTTTTTGCTTATATGACAACTGGTTGTCACTTGTTTTGAATCACAGAGATGTCATTTAAAGACCCTGCATATATAATCTATTTTGAGTTACTATATATAGGTCACTGGCAGGTTTGCCTTTACATTGCGTCTGCATACTGTATACTCAGAAGGATCCTCCGAGAGATATATAACTTCTTATCTACTGTAATGGTTTTATTGCTCCGCCTCTTGCGTCTAACTCATATATGTATAATCTCTGTACTTGCTGTATTTTTACATTTATGGTGTTATACTTGGTTTTGTTTTATTTGATTTTTTTCTATCTGTTGTCGATTTATTTTGCATCCATTGTTGATTATCTCTCTTGCTCTGTCCAGCTATATGATAAGATAAAATAGCTGAACAGTATTAATATCTCTAATAATCGCGATTATTGTGGACACTGCCTCTATCAATCTTCTCCTCTAGGTAGACAATGTAAAAATGAACCCTTATTGGATGTTTATTCAATTTTTGTAAAAATTAAGAAACAAACTCTGGCCTGTTCCTCCGGAGTTATATATATGTCTAATTGGGTATATATTTTATTTATTTTTTATATCAAATTATTATTTCCGTTTTTTGAACTCTGAGCTGTATGTTTTATTACGCAGTGGGCTTCTGGATGCAGGGGGAGGTTGAACTTTTCACTAAGCGTGATGCGGCCAATCACATGTCCCAACACAGGGGGCGCGACTTCTCAGACGCCTCTGTGTCCCATCAGCAATATCAGATGGGACGCGCACGCACATCCAGCCAACTGTTCATCTTTTGGCTGTTAAGAGACAGTGATTTCATGTCTCTTCTTTATGCGCTCCAGCATACGTCATCACGCTGGAGCGCATTATCTGCGTGCGCATTTCTCTTGGGACACGTGAACCGGAGGTGACGCCAGGGGTCAGGTTTGACTCTTTTCACCTCCGGTGGAAATGTAGCTATTTAAGTCAGCGCTGACGATGGATATGTCAGACGCTGGCTTGGACGGCTGAAGGAAGGACCATACTACTTTATGCGAGACGCCAGCATACGGACTTCACTCGTCCTTATGCTGTTACTATTCAGCAAAGGTAATTACTCCTTGATTCAATGAATCAATGCCCTACTTAGGCTATTTAGCCACATGCACCATTCCTAAATTTTAAATTCTTTTTCTTGTTCATTTTGTTTTAGAACCTATGTGGTAATATGTGGTATTGTCTTTGGACCACTCTACTAATACTACCCTGAAGTGTAATTCAACGGAGGCATTATATCCCCTAATTACAACAGGAAACATCACTGTACTACATAATTTTCTTTTTCTTTTTCTATCACCATTTAAGGTAAAAATTCTTGTTTATTTCTCTATCTATTTTTCATATATATATATAGACAGTTGCCCTACTATGATAATAGTTACAGGCACTGTGTCCTATTATTTATATATGGGATAATCATTAGTCTCTGATATATCTACATATATATATATATATACTTATTTTTTATCTATAGAATTTTGTGGGAACCTATTGGGAACCTCTGTGGATCCATCTGGCAGCACTAAGTTTAACCTTGCTACTATAGAGGTAAACATCTCCATTGAGCTTTCATTAGATATTTTCTTTTCCATTATTATTAAATGCATAAACAATTTATCCACACAATATATATTTATAGACAAATTTTATTTTTTTTTTCAATATTCTCTATTATTACCTTTATCTTTTTGCTTGCTTTTAGGAAGAATATAGATACAAATTTTTGTCATCTGTATCTTCACCTTCTCTATGGGAGGAAATCCTCATAAACATTTCATTGTCCGCACCTGCTAAAATCAAGTGGATCTGGCTTCCACTGATTATAAGTGGAATAACTAATCTCCTGATTGCATCCAGTGCCTCTTTGCTGATTCCTAGGCAGGCTTTTCTGCCCAGTTCTCGGAGCTCTTTTTAACGGAAATGGTAAGCGCACTATATATTCCCCTCTATATATATGTGTTAAAAACACACACATTTTTTCAAATGTTTAAAATAAAACATATTAAATTATTGTACTATATCTGTATTAATGATGAATCTTTATGTCATACACAGACCGCTACATGCATTAAAGGAACAGGAACATTATGCAAGCCCTGATGAAGCACATATAGTGCGAAACTAGTTGGCAAAATTCGCATTAATCTTCCTTAAAATAACCAATCTCCCCTATACCTTGTTTTTCATGTAATTGTGGTTCTGACCATATATATATTTCTCATTGTGTTAATGACTGTATGAAATATGATATTTTATATTTATATTTACATGATTAAATTATTTTTGATATTACTTTAAACCTTGTGTTTTGTGCGCCTACCTTTGATACCAAGAGCAACACATCTCACATCAAAAAATCCCTATATTCGGAGAGGAATTTACCTCCCCTAATATATGCCAACTTCTTTTTATTCTTTTCAAATTTTGATGGGATTGTGAGTGATTGTTGCTCGAGAGGAAGTCATTCATTCACTCACATAATCTATCTCTTGACCTTACTTTGGGTGTAAAACCCGCAATTGAGTGATGAATGACCTCCAGTACTAAGGTGACAACAAAAAACATTAGTTTTACTTACATTGAACTTTCTATGAAACTATAAAAAACAACCTAGGTTCAACATTGTCTGATTGTATAACTGTGCTCTGAATTAGGTACAAGTACTGAGGATAGATATTCTGTACCTTTTTCTCTTTTGGTCCCTTTCTCTCTCTTTCGCTACTTATATATTTTCCTCCTCTCTTCTCACTTTTAGAATGTCACAGTTTTCAGGCTTGGATTGGGAGAAGTTTTTGGATACTATCCAAAATTCTTACAAATCCCAAGCAAAGACGGAAGTAGGACTTGATGTCTTCTTTCTGAAACTTAAAAAATTAATGGAAAGAAAATCCAACTTAGGTTGGCATATTCGGTTCTTTGATCGATATCTGAAAGAAAAGGTCAATCCTCAAGGATTGAGAGTGCAAATTTTCCCCACGTTTGAAGTGACTGAATCAGCACTAAAAGACAAATGGGAGGAAAATTTGAATACATGTTCTTCTAACATGATGATAATGCTGAGGGACAAACACATTATTGATCTTGCAGAATTGGATAGGGAGATTGAAAACTTGCGTAGTTCAAGCAATCACTTAACCTCTAATAGTGAATATCAGAAAAAGGAATCAGATTTGATACAGCATTTAGAAAACTACAATAAGAACGTAATTATGAGGAAGGATCAAAAGTTCTATAAGGATCAACTAGCATTTGCAGGAGGTTATGCATATAAGTGGCATCACAATCCTAATCAGAAGGGAAAGAAAACCTTTAGACGTAATAATCAATATGAACCGACTGCATATAAATCCGACTCAGATGTATCAGCTTCATCCTCTTCTATTTCTTCACAGAGAACCATCCCAAAACCCTTTCGAGGACCAGCAGGACGAGGACGTGCACCCAAACGCGGTAACGGTGGTGGGCATAATGCACAAGGGGGGACACTCAAAAAACGCATGGTCTCTCCTCAGGTTCCCACTGACCAACCCATAAAGAACCAAGAGTTGGGAATAGACACAAGTGGTGACCTGGTGGTGGGTAACACTCCTTTGGTAATGTTCTCTAATGAAAGGGAAACTATAAGTCAAAAAGAACAGGGAGCTATTCCCAAAACTAGTAATAGACAAACCAACCTAGGTAATATCCCTTTAGGACCTTGCCTAATCCCGTCCACACCACTACCGACAATGAAACTGGGAAAAATGGATCCTTTTGTAGTAAAACAGATACAGCTGACTCAGGACTAGACATTGTAAACCTTTCAACATATAATCTTTCCCCCACTGAGATTGAGGTGCTAAGACTGGGTCTCAGTTTCTGCCCCTCACAAAAAGTGGATAAATTTACTTTAATTAAAGATCTACATTTGTTTGCTAGAAACCTTACATATAAATTTATGTTTGACACCGATAGGGGACGTATAGCCTCTAGGGAAGAGGAACTATACAAAGACTTCAAAGTACAAGACTTTAGGGCGCTAAAAATCCTAATCCAACTGTTGGATGAAAACGAGAGTTCGGAAGATCTAATTGATCTCTCTGATGAAGCTGAACTAGAGGTAGAACCGATCTCAGAACCATGTAAATTTAAGAAAAAATCACAAAGATTCCCTAATCTACAAACTTCCCCAGCAGTATGGGCCTTCCTTAAGCAAACAAGGAAACAAATTGAAAATCTAGTAATCCCTAAGATCTCTGACAACAATTTATCAAGACAGCAACAACAAGCACTTACCCAACTCACTAGTAATAGTGATTTGGTGATAAAACCTTCTGATAAAGGGGGTAATGTAGTTGTAATGACCAAGACTCAGTATATCAGAATGTGTGACAAAATCTTATGCAATGGTAACTGGTATCGGACAATATCGGAAGATGATGTTCCAAAAGCCAGATCTAGTTATATTTCCCTGATCTCGTTAGCATTTCAACAAGGTCTGATTGATCAAGACCTTAGGGAATATTTAGAGATTAAATGGCCAATAACTCCCACGTTTTATTCACTGCCAAAAATACATAAGGACATCAGGGTTCCACCTGGCCGCCCTATTATCTCAGGTATAGGCAGCCATACGGAAACTGCAAGTAAGTATGTCGATATGCAATTGAGACCTCATGTAATGGCATTGCCATCATATCTTAAAGATACATTGGAACTCCTTAAAATAGTGGAAGGTATGAGCGTACCCGCAGGATCAATTTTGGCAGCAATAGACGTAGAGGCCCTTTACTCCAGTATCCCACATACAAAGGGGATCCAAGTTGTTTCCCAATTTTTGCGTGAGCAAGATCACAATAATTGGAAATTGTGTAATTTCGTTACAACTCTATTGGAACATATACTGACTAACAATGTCTTTGTTTTTAATGGCTCAACCTACCTCCAGGTGCAGGGTGTGGCGATGGGGACCTCCTGTGCCCCATCGTATGCCACCCTGTACCTGGGGGGGTGGGAAAGAGCCGTCTTTTCGGATGACTCCGCCACGATATACCTCCGCCACATCCTACTGTGGCGGAGGTATATCGATGATGTTTTAGTCGTCTGGACTGGTGGCGCGGACTTATTAGGTAAATTTATGGAATATTTATCCATTAACGATTACAACCTAAAATTTACTGTCCAGTCAGATACAAAAAGCATCCCCTTTCTCGATTTAACAATCTCAATAAATGATGATGGTACCCTTTACACTAATCTGTATAGAAAGGAAACAGCAGGAAATACTATTCTTCACTACTCTAGCTCGCATCCAAGATCCTTGGTGCGAAGCATTCCTTACAGTCAGTACCTAAGACTTCGGCGTAATTGTGCAAAGGAGGAGGATTTTGAAAAAGAGGCATCTGCCCTTTATTCACGACTTCTACTGAGAGGATATAGTAAAAAGGTTCTGAAACAAGCATATATAAAATCTAAGACAAATACCAGAGATGCATTATTATTTAAGCAGAGGGAAAAAGAGCACAATCCGACAACCAAACTCATAACCACATTTAGCTCTGATCAAAACATCTTTCGCCAATTGGTTAGTCATAATTGGCACTTTCTTGCCGAAGACCCCATTATCTCAAAATACATTTCTCAGAGACCTGAAATTGTTTATAGGAAATGTAGATCCATTAAGGACGGCCTTACACATAGCCATCTGGTACCTGATGCTCCGGATTCTCAGGAACCTGAGACACCAGGCACGTATAAGTGCGGTCAATGTGATGTTTGCCCTTGGATTGAGGAAGGAGACGGCTGTTCCCTCCCTAGAGGAGGTTTCCTTAAGTCCAAGAGGCATGCTAATTGTACAACCATAGGCATTGTATATCTTGCTAAATGTCGCTGCGGCGCATTCTATATAGGAAAGACAAAGAGAACCTTTGCGAGAAGAATTAAAGACCATCTTTACTACCTAGACGCGGGATTGCTCTATACTCCTATTTGCAAACATGTAGGCTTGCACCATAGCTATGACCCTTCATTCATCTCTTTCTTCGCTTTGGAAGTCATCCCCCTACCAGAAAGAGGTGGGGATTTTGACAAAAAAATCCTCCAACGCGAGGCTCGTTGGATTTTTGACCAGCGAGCCACATATTCACCAGGGCTTAATACGTCGCTGTCATTCAAACCTTTCTTATAAGTAGGGCCTATGAGCTGTTTATTATTTTTTGCTTATATGACAACTGGTTGTCACTTGTTTTGAATCACAGAGATGTCATTTAAAGACCCTGCATATATAATCTATTTTGAGTTACTATATATAGGTCACTGGCAGGTTTGCCTTTACATTGCGTCTGCATACTGTATACTCAGAAGGATCCTCCGAGAGATATATAACTTCTTATCTACTGTAATGGTTTTATTGCTCCGCCTCTTGCGTCTAACTCATATATGTATAATCTCTGTACTTGCTGTATTTTTACATTTATGGTGTTATACTTGGTTTTGTTTTATTTGATTTTTTTCTATCTGTTGTCGATTTATTTTGCATCCATTGTTGATTATCTCTCTTGCTCTGTCCAGCTATATGATAAGATAAAATAGCTGAACAGTATTAATATCTCTAATAATCGCGATTATTGTGGACACTGCCTCTATCAATCTTCTCCTCTAGGTAGACAATGTAAAAATGAACCCTTATTGGATGTTTATTCAATTTTTGTAAAAATTAAGAAACAAACTCTGGCCTGTTCCTCCGGAGTTATATATATGTCTAATTGGGTATATATTTTATTTATTTTTTATATCAAATTATTATTTCCGTTTTTTGAACTCTGAGCTGTATGTTTTATTACGCAGTGGGCTTCTGGATGCAGGGGGAGGTTGAACTTTTCACTAAGCGTGATGCGGCCAATCACATGTCCCAACACAGGGGGCGCGACTTCTCAGACGCCTCTGTGTCCCATCAGCAATATCAGATGGGACGCGCACGCACATCCAGCCAACTGTTCATCTTTTGGCTGTTAAGAGACAGTGATTTCATGTCTCTTCTTTATGCGCTCCAGCATACGTCATCACGCTGGAGCGCATTATCTGCGTGCGCATTTCTCTTGGGACACGTGAACCGGAGGTGACGCCAGGGGTCAGGTTTGACTCTTTTCACCTCCGGTGGAAATGTAGCTATTTAAGTCAGCGCTGACGATGGATATGTCAGACGCTGGCTTGGACGGCTGAAGGAAGGACCATACTACTTTATGCGAGACGCCAGCATACGGACTTCACTCGTCCTTATGCTGTTACTATTCAGCAAAGGTAATTACTCCTTGATTCAATGAATCAATGCCCTACTTAGGCTATTTAGCCACATGCACCATTCCTAAATTTTAAATTCTTTTTCTTGTTCATTTTGTTTTAGAACCTATGTGGTAATATGTGGTATTGTCTTTGGACCACTCTACTAATACTACCCTGAAGTGTAATTCAACGGAGGCATTATATCCCCTAATTACAACAGGAAACATCACTGTACTACATAATTTTCTTTTTCTTTTTCTATCACCATTTAAGGTAAAAATTCTTGTTTATTTCTCTATCTATTTTTCATATATATATATAGACAGTTGCCCTACTATGATAATAGTTACAGGCACTGTGTCCTATTATTTATATATGGGATAATCATTAGTCTCTGATATATCTACATATATATATATATATACTTATTTTTTATCTATAGAATTTTGTGGGAACCTATTGGGAACCTCTGTGGATCCATCTGGCAGCACTAAGTTTAACCTTGCTACTATAGAGGTAAACATCTCCATTGAGCTTTCATTAGATATTTTCTTTTCCATTATTATTAAATGCATAAACAATTTATCCACACAATATATATTTATAGACAAATTTTATTTTTTTTTTCAATATTCTCTATTATTACCTTTATCTTTTTGCTTGCTTTTAGGAAGAATATAGATACAAATTTTTGTCATCTGTATCTTCACCTTCTCTATGGGAGGAAATCCTCATAAACATTTCATTGTCCGCACCTGCTAAAATCAAGTGGATCTGGCTTCCACTGATTATAAGTGGAATAACTAATCTCCTGATTGCATCCAGTGCCTCTTTGCTGATTCCTAGGCAGGCTTTTCTGCCCAGTTCTCGGAGCTCTTTTTAACGGAAATGGTAAGCGCACTATATATTCCCCTCTATATATATGTGTTAAAAACACACACATTTTTTCAAATGTTTAAAATAAAACATATTAAATTATTGTACTATATCTGTATTAATGATGAATCTTTATGTCATACACAGACCGCTACATGCATTAAAGGAACAGGAACATTATGCAAGCCCTGATGAAGCACATATAGTGCGAAACTAGTTGGCAAAATTCGCATTAATCTTCCTTAAAATAACCAATCTCCCCTATACCTTGTTTTTCATGTAATTGTGGTTCTGACCATATATATATTTCTCATTGTGTTAATGACTGTATGAAATATGATATTTTATATTTATATTTACATGATTAAATTATTTTTGATATTACTTTAAACCTTGTGTTTTGTGCGCCTACCTTTGATACCAAGAGCAACACATCTCACATCAAAAAATCCCTATATTCGGAGAGGAATTTACCTCCCCTAATATATGCCAACTTCTTTTTATTCTTTTCATATATATATATATATATATATATATATATATATATATTTTTTTTTAAGTTTTCCTTGTTTGTGATGCGACTTTATGAATCTGAGATAAATGCAAGAGGATAAATTGGGATTTTTAAGGTGCAGAATGGGGTAATAAATAATATCAACTATGATATATATAAGAAATTTGTTATTTAACCGATTAAGCCCCGGACCATTTTGTTGCTAAAGGCCCGGGCCACTTTTTGCGATTCGGCACTGCGTCGCTTTAACTGACAATTGCGCGGTCGTGCGACGTGGCCCCCAAACAAAATTGACGTCCTTTTTCTCCCACAAATAGAGCTTTCTTTTGGTGGTATTTGATCACCTCTGCGGTTTTTATTTTTTGCGCTATAAACAAAAATAGAGCGACAATTTTGAAAAAAAAATGCAAGGGGTTAGATTCAGATAGCCCTGCGTAATTTAGTGCGGGCGTAACGTATCTCCGGTACGTTACGCCGCCGTAAATTAGGGCGCAAGTTCCGTATTCATAAAGAACTTGCGCCCCAAGTTACGGCGGCGTAACGTATGTGGGACCGGCGTAAGCCCGCCTAATTCAATTGTTGTATTTTAAGTTTTGCGCATGCGCCGTTCGTGAAAGAATCCCAGTGCGCATGCTCGAAATTCCGCCGCAAATAATTTGTAATTAGTTCCTTTGATTGCATATATTCTGTTATGTGCTTTTGTGAGTGCTTGTGTTTTATGTCCATATCCCCTGCGTGGGAACTTGTTGTTTGTTTTTACTCTTTTTTACATATATATTTTAATAAAAAATATTGTACCGGAAATTCCGCCGTAAATCGTCATTGCTTTCGACGTGAACGTAAATTACGTCCAGCCCTATTCGCCAACGACTTACGCAAACGGCGTAAACAATTAAAAATTTGACGCGGGAACGACGTCCATACTTAACATTGGTTGCTCCTCATATAGCAGGAGCAACGTTACGCCGGAAAAAGCCTTTCGCAAACGACGTAAAAAATTTCGCCGGGCGCATGTACGTTTGTGAATCGGCGTATCTAGGTCATTTGCATATTCTACGCCGTAAACGACAGAAGCGCCACCTAGCGGCCAGCGTAAATATGCACCCTAAGATACAACGGCGTAAGAGACTTGCGCCATTGGGATCTTAGCCTAATTTCGGCGTATCTTGCTTTCTGAATACAGAAAGAAGATACGCCGGCGCAGCTTTGAATTTACATGGCGTATCTATAGATACGCCGTCGTAAATTCTTGCTGAATCTAGCCCAACATCTTTTACTTTTTGCCCCAAAAAAATATATAAAAAAACATTTTTTTCCTCAGTTTAGGCCGATACGTATTGTTTTACATATATTTGGTAAAAAAAATCACAGTAAGCTTTTATCGGTTGGTTTGTAGTGTTGCTCACGAATATTCGTATTGCGAATATTCGGCTCGAATATGGCATATTCGAGTATTCGCGATATATTTCGAATTTCGCGGTGAATATTCGCGATTCCGAATATTCACATTTTTTCAATTTTATTTTTAAAACAGATCACATCCTATCGACGTCTAAAAGCATTGCTGGTATGATTAGAGACCCTGGGCCGAGTAGCTAAGCTGATCCTTTTATGTTGCCGAATATAAAAAAAAAAAAAATGCGAAATTTCGCTAATGCGAATGCGAAAATGATTGCGAATTTTCGATAACTGTGGTAGGAGAACTCTGATTGTCTCTGATGCAAAAGGGGGGGGCTTTGTGTATTATTTTGTATTGTAAAATATCACGAATATTCTGAGCCAATCAGAGTGCTCCTTCCGAAATTTCGCCATCAATATCGCATTCGCATTTTGCGAAATTTCGATACAATATCACGAATATTCTGAGCCAATCAGAGTGCAAAATATCACGAATATTCTGAGCCAATCAGAGTGCTCCTTCCGCTGTTGTCGAAATTTCGCAATTATTTTCGCATTCGCAATAGCGAAATTTCGCAAAAATTTCATTTCGATAAAATATCACGAATATTCGAATTTAGCGAATATTTCTCGAATATTCGGCTATATATTCGTGATATATCGCGAAATCGAATATGGCGTATTCTGCTCAACACTATTGGTTTGCACAAAAATTTACGAATTTTCGAATTTACGAGTTTTTGAATTTATGAATTTACGAATTTTTCAAATCTGTGAATTTTCGAATTTACGAATTTTTGAATTTACGAATTTATGAATTTTCAAATTTTCAAATTTACACATTTTTACGAATTGCGATAAAAAAAAAAAAAAAAACAGATGAAACGAAAACTAAGGCTGGGTTCACACTACGGTTTTCCCGTCCGTCAGCCGCATACGATTTATATGAAAAACCGTATGCGGCTGAAACAGACGGGAACGTATGGAACCGCACATATGTACGTTTTCCATTGACATTAATGTTAAAGGAAAACGTATGCGTTTGCCATACTGTTTTAAAAACGACCGCAAAACCGTGGTTGAACACGGTTTTGCGTACGTTTAAAAAAACGTTTTGCCAGCAAATCGTACGCACCCGGATGCATCTGAGTGCATACGATTTGCAATGCATTGTCTATCTATACGTTTTCCCGTCCGGGCCCGTACGTTTTCAATACTGAAATCGTATGCGGCTGACGGACGGGAAAACCGTAGTGTGAACCCAGCCTTAACTGAACAGATTTTTCGGCAGTGCACACGTCTAATCTCTGATGGCTTCCCCTTGATGCCATTTTGCATGTCATGTTGATCCACCGTCTTCAATGTTCATGACATTTTCAGTAATGCCTGTCCATGGAGAGTATTCGCAGTCCCGGTCTCTCTGGTGATGTTTGTTTGGCACAATTCTTGTATTTAGCGGCGAGTTTCTCTCTCTCCGCAGTACTCAGGATACGAGTGTCAGATAACACTGTTGGGCCCTCCAGGGACTCTGAGGTTTGGCTGTGTTTCTCTGTCTGAGACTTAGCTGGGTCTCCGAGGCGCTAACACTCAGGGACCGCACTCTGCTGTGAGATAAACACACAATATTACCCTCCATCCCGTGTACAGTCACATAGGTGATGGGTACCTGTAGATGACATCATCAGGGGCCCGCACTCCAATCTATCACAGGTACGACTCACCTCTCGGGGCAGGTAAGGGGAGCTGCACGGGGCAAACCTTTCACATTGCAACAAAAGAGTTAAAATGTTGGGTTTTGAGGGCAGAAATCATTTTGTTAATAGAGTGAGTTCTTATAATTACGGCGTTAGAGATAATCGAGATAGATGATGAGGAGACTCCGGGGACCTTTAAAGTACAACTAAAGCGCATTTTCAGTGACGACTCAATTTGTGTTCTTTTCTAAAGCAATTTTTGATGTCCTTGATTGATTTTTTTTTTTTCATCATGGCATCTCATTTTCTGAATTGTAGGAGTTTCTCTACAATCACCGGCCACTTTATTAGGTACACCTTGCCAGGGCTGTCTTAATGAGAGGGCACACCTGGGCACAGCCCAGGGGCCCCAGCTGCATGGGGGCCCCTGCACTTTCCCCAAAGCAGCTGATCCGTGAGCCCACGAAATTTGGGGGCACCGTGGTGGCACTGAGAGTGATGGATACACAGGGGAGACAGGCTGGCAGCGGTGTAGAGGGGCCATAGTGCTGGGGAGGCATCAATCGAGCAGATATATTATATGCACAGGACAGCTTTATTACTTTATGTATGGAGTATTTTTCCCACTGATTCTTTGCTGTACAGAATGATTGTTTATGTAGTTAATGTGGAGCTCCACCCAAAAGGGGAAGCTCCGCTTGTCTACCTCCTACCTACTTGATATCTGTTTACCTGCAATGTCTCCATTGTAGGGGCCCCAGAGAATTACTTTGTCCAGGGGCCCATGATGCTATTAAAGCGGAGTTCCGGCCACAATTTCACTTTTTAAATATAAATACCCCTGTAATACACAAGCTTAATGTATTCTAGTAAAGTTAGTCTGTAAACTAAGGTCCGTTTTGTTAGGTTGTTACAGCATTTAGACACTTTATAAAAATAGAAATTGACTGGGGCCATCTTAAGTGTGGGCATCATGAAGTCAGGCTGTATGACTTCCTGGATTTCAGCCTTGCAGATCTCGCACATGCTCAGTGCTGCACAAGCAGTGTAATAGATTTCAGATCAGGTTTCAGCACCTGTACTGTCATGAATTACCTCGGCCACCAGAGGGCGCTAGCGGCGCATCGGCACGCGCAATGCACGCGCAATCGCGGCATCGCGCTCGTGCACGCGCGCATCGGCGGTAACGGCGCGCGGGCACGTGCAGGCGTCCATTTGGCGCCAAAACAAACCTACTTAAAGTGTCCTGGGAGCCTGGCCCCTTGCTGTCCGGTCTGCAGCGTTTCCTGAGACCACCTGTACCTGTACCTGCACCAACTACTCCTGCTTGATCCAGATCCTGATACCCGGCTTGTCTTCGTTGTTCCTGTCTTCCGCCTGCCCTGACCTTGGCTTGCTCTGACCATCCTTCTGCCTGATCCCTGGTACTCCGCTGACCGCCTGTTGCCGACCCGGCTAGTCGACCTCTCTGTTACCTGGGCCTCTCCTGTTACCAGTCCGGCTGCTCCTGCTTCTCCGGTCTTCTGGGACCCTGTTCAGTCTTCTGAGACCTGCTGCGGCCAGACTCTCCGAATACCTTCCTTTCCGGCTTACCTGCTGTTCCAGTGTTCCTGCATCCAGGCTGCTACTTACCGGCCTGCACCTGCCTTTCAGAGACTTCCTCGGACTCCGCAGAAGCTCCATCCGGCCCCTGCACCAGCGTCATCCCTGGCGCTTGTGCGACTCTGCATTCCCGCTCCCCCTGTCTACTCTACCAGGGGTCCGGGATCAGAGGAGCAACAGCAGCCACTTCCTGCACGTCGGGCTCACCCTTAAGGTACGTGACAGTACCGGACAGCCATGTCCGAGCCCGCGCAGGGAGTGGATCCGATGCAGGAACTCTGCCGCCATTTGGAAGGACTAACCCAGGCCGTCCGAACCCTGCAAGAAGGTTATACACGTCTGGAAAATCGGGTCCAAGCCTTGTCCACTCCTGCCACAGCCTCTGCGACTTCAGGGGCATCCGCTTCGCCATCAGTAATAATGCTGCCACCTGAACCTAAAGTTCCCATGCCCGAGAGGTTTGCAGGAGAACGTAACAAATTCCGAGCCTTCCGCAACGCTTGCGAATTATACTTCGCTCTCCAACCCCGGACTTTCTCTCTGGAAGCTACTAAGGTGGGCTTCGTCGTTTCGCTACTGTCTGGCGAACCGCAAACCTGGGCTCATCGCCTCATGGAGATCAAGGATGAATCACTTGACAACTTAACCGCCTTTTTCCAGGCTATGTCTCTGCTTTATGAGGACCCACATCAGACCGCCACTGCAGAAGCTGCATTACATGCTCTACAACAGGGTCGCAGACCCGCAGAAGACTATGTGTCCGAATTCCGCAAATGGTGTTCTGACACAACCTGGAATGACTCGGCTCTCTGCTACCAGTTTCGCCTTGGTCTGTCCGAACCGCTAAAGGACGAGCTGGCCCGGGTAGGAGTTCCTGGGACCCTGGATGCTTTAATCAACTTGACCATCCAGATCGATCGGCGCCTGAGGGAGCGCAGGACTGAAAGGACCACTGCCCCATCCCGTCCGGTCTGGATGATGCCACGGGTACCTTCCACGTTCAATCCACCCCCACCAGCGCCCACAGCCTCTTCTATCCCTGATAATTCAGAGCCTATGCAGCTAGTCCTCCTTCGCCCTTCACTTACGCCGGAGGAACGACAACGCCGTAGGGCCAACAACCTGTGCCTGTATTGCGGGGAGTCCGGACACTACGTGAGGACCTGTCCTGCCAAGCTGCGTAAGTGTCAATCCTTGTCGTCTGTATCCCTACCTGTCCGTCCAAGCAATTCCACTCATCTGGCTATCCTTGTTTTATTCCAGCTTCCAGGAAGAACTATACAAACCAGCGCCATTATTGATTCAGGAGCCTGTAGCTGCTTTTTGGATCAATCATTTGCCTTCAGATATCAGATTCCCCTCCGCCCCAGGTCTACTGGACTCTCTGTGTACTTAGCAGACGGCTCGGTGTTAAAATCTGGTCCCGTCACCCAGGAGACCCAGCCTCTTGCCACCACCATTGCCTATAACCACCACGAACTCTTATGCTTGGATGTGATCAACTCCCCCCTGTTCCCTGTCATACTGGGAGTACCATGGCTCCAAGTCCACAACCCCCAGATTGACTGGGCCACTGGTAAAATTGACTTCAACTCTCCATTTTGCCGACAGCATTGCCTGCAACTACCGTCTCCACCCCTGCCATTACTCTGTTCGGACTCTGACATTGAGACTCGTCAATCCGTCCCAGAAATTTATCATGACTATCTGGATGTTTTCAGCAAAAAGGGGGCCGAGACCCTCCCACCTCACAGGGCCTATGACTGCCCCATCAAACTCCTTCCTGGTGCCGAAGTCCCCTTCGGAAGGATCTTCCCCTTAACCGGACTTGAACTTGAGACCCTGAAAACCTATATCGATGACAGCTTGAGGAGGGGGTTCATCCGTGCCTCCACGTCACCCGCGGGTGCAGGCATCTTTTTTGTTGAAAAGAAAGACCATTCCCTTCGCCCCTGTGTGGACTACCGGGAACTCAACAAAATAACTATTAAAAACAGATACCCTCTTCCCTTGGTACCCGAACTATTTCAGCGTCTGGGGTCCGCGGTCATTTTTACTAAATTGGACCTCCGAGGGGCCTACAACCTTGTCCGCATACGCGAAGGGGATGAGTGGAAGACCGCCTTCCGTACCCGTTTCGGGCACTTTGAATATCTAGTCATGCCCTTTGGGCTCTGTAATGCCCCGGCAACATTCCAACACTTTGTCAATGACATTTTTAGAGATTATCTGGACCTCTTTGTGATCGTCTATCTGGATGATATCCTAATCTTCTCCCCTTCCCTAGAGAAACACCGGGTACATGTGAGGAAGGTGCTTGAACGTCTCCGTATCCACGGACTGTACGCAAAACCCAGCAAATGCGAGTTCGAGCGCCCCAGTATACAGTTTCTGGGACTTATCATCTCTGTAAGGGGCGTTGAGATGGATCCTCAGAAAGTTTCCGCAATACTTGACTGGCCAGCTCCGACTGACAGAAAGAGTGTTCAGCGATTCGTCGGGTTTGCGAACTTTTATAGGAAGTTCATCAAAGCCTTTTCCAACATCATTTCTCCTATAACGGACTTGACTAAACTGTCTGCTCGGTTTCGCTGGACACCAGAGGCCCAAACAGCCTTCGAAACCCTGAAAGGCTTGTTCACCTCGGCATCCATTCTGAGACATCCCGACGCAAGCCTGCCCTACATTCTTGAAGTGGATGCATCTGAAACCGCGGTTGGAGCAGTCCTCTCTCAGAGGCAGGGTCCCAAGGCACTGCTATATCCCGTCGCATACTTTTCCCGTAAACTATCTGAAGCAGAAAGAAATTACGATGTTGGAGACCGAGAGCTGTTGGCGATAAAAGCCGCCTTGGAGGAGTGGCGGTATCTCCTGGAAGGCGCAGCACACCCGATTTTGATTTTTACAGATCACAAAAACCTGGAGTACCTAAAGGTAGCCAAGAGACTTAGACCACGCCAGGCCAGGTGGGCACTTTTTTTTACGAGATTTTCATTCCACATCACGTACAGGCCAGGGTCGAAAAATGTCAAGCCGGATGCTCTTTCCCGCATGTACGCCAGTTCGGAGCCTCCCAATCCTCCGGATACTATTCTGTCTTCAGGGAACTTTTTGCTACTACAAGGAGACTTGGTACCCCAGATCAGGCAGGCATCCGCTGGCATTTCTTCTCCACCTGATCCGGAGCTACAATCCAGGGACGGTCTGCTATGGTACCGGGATAAGATCTTCGTACCCGAGGGGCTGCGAGTTAATGTTCTGGGCTCCTGCCATGACCACAAGCTGGCTGGGCACTTTGGGATACAAAAGACCGCTGAACTTCTGCAACGCACCTTTTGGTGGCCCCAACTCCTGAAGGACTGCAAAGATTTTGTGGAATCGTGCACTACGTGCATTCGAAACAAAGGTAGTAAACTCAGAGCCTGGGGGCTCCTTAAACCATTACCCGTACCGGAAAGACCTTGGAGAAGGATCTCCATGGACTTCATCGTGGAACTTCCCCCATCAGAGGGCTTCACCACTATCTTTGTGGTAGTGGACAGGCTGTCTAAGATGGCACACTTTGTCCCCTTAAAGGGCACACCCTCGGCTCCAGAGACGGCTAAAGTCTTCATCAGAGAAATTGTCAGACTCCACGGCGTTCCTGCGGATATTGTGTCCGATCGTGGAGTACAGTTCACCTCTAGGTTTTGGAGGGCACTTTGCAGTAGTCTCGAGATCGGCCTATCGTTTTCCTCAGCATACCACCCACAGTCAAATGGGCAGACGGAGAGAACGAATCAGACCCTTGAACAGTATCTCCGCTGCTTCTCGTCCTTTTCGCAAGAAGACTGGGTTTCTCTGCTGCCCTTGGCGGAGTTCGCCTATAATAATTCTATCCATTCGGCCACCAAACAGTCTCCTTTTTTTTGCCAACTATGGGTTCCACCCACTGTTCCTCTCCAATTCTGTTCCAGAAAGTACGGTACCCGCCGTTCAAGACACCTTGGATTTCTTTAACTCAAATAACAGGATCCTGCAGGAAACAATGACCCAAACACAGGAACGTAATAAGGAAATCTTTGACAGGAGAAGAAGGGGGGAACTCAACCTAGTACCCGGAACTAAAGTTTACTTGTCCACTTTGAACTTAAGGCTCGCATGCCCTACGAAGAAACTGGGTCCTAAATTCGTGGGTCCCTTTGCTGTCAAGAGAAGGATAAACGAGGTGGCCTACGAACTTGACTTACCAGAGTCCTTTCGAATCCACCCGGTGTTTCATGTGGCCCTGCTCAAACCGGACGTCCCCAACTCCTTCCCTGGATGGGATACCGATCCCCCAGAACCAGTATTAGTCGACGGTGAGGAGGAATTTGAGGTGGAATCTATCCTGGATTGCAGGAAAAGACGCAACCAAATTCAGTTCCTCGTTAAATGGAAGGGGTATGGGCCAGAGGAAAATTCATGGGAACCGGAGGACAACATACACGCCGAAAGACTAATTCAGTTGTTTAAAGACTCTCACCCGCTGAAGATGACTCAGTTGGGCATCCGGAGGCTGCCCCTTGGGGGGGGGCAATGTCATGAATTACCTCGGCCACCAGAGGGCGCTAGCGGCGCATCGGCACGCGCAATGCGCGCGCAATCGCGGCATCGCGCTCGTGCACGCGCGCATCGGCGGTAACGGCGCGCGGGCACGTGCAGGCGTCCATTTGGCGCCAAAACAAACCTACTTAAAGTGTCCTGGGAGCCTGGCCCCTTGCTGTCCGGTCTGCAGCGTTTCCTGAGACCACCTGTACCACCTGTACCTGTACCTGCACCAACTACTCCTGCTTGATCCAGATCCTGATACCCGGCTTGTCTTCGTTGTTCCTGTCTTCCGCCTGCCCTGACCTTGGCTTGCTCTGACCATCCTTCTGCCTGATCCCTGGTACTTCGCTGACCGCCTGTTGCCGACCCGGCTAGTCGACCTCTCTGTTACCTGGGCCTCTCCTGTTACCAGTCCGGCTGCTCCTGCTTCTCCGGTCTTCTGGGACCATGTTCAGTCTTCTGGGACCTGCTGCGGCCAGACTCTCCGAATACCTTCCTTTCCGGCTTACCTGCTGTTCCAGTGTTCCTGCATCCAGGCTGCTACTTACCGGCCTGCACCTGCCTTTCAGAGACTTCCTCGGACTCCGCAGAAGCTCCATCCGGCCCCTGCACCAGCGTCATCCCTGGCGCTTGTGCGACTCTGCATTCCCGCTCCCCCTGTCTACTCTACCAGGGGTCCGGGATCAGAGGAGCAACAGCAGCCACTTCCTGCACGTCGGGCTCACCCTTAAGGTACGTGACATGTACTGTCCAAGTCACACGATTCTTCGAGACCAGGGAGTGCACAGACTCCTGGAAAGTTACACCCACTACATTCCCAGGAGTCTGTGCGGTGTAGGTTAGGAAGCATTAAGCACCTAGGTGCAGGAAGAGGGAAGATTAACTATTCTGCCTAGCAACAACACTTTGAAGGCATCTAAAAAAAAAAAATGTTCTTAAAGGACTAATGACATTTTGGGTGCAGTGTTGTATGACCGCGCAATTGTCATTCAAAATGCGTCAGCGCTGAAAGCTGAAAATTGGTCTGGGCACGAAGGGGGTTTAAATGCCCAGTAATGAAGTGGTTAAAGTGAATGTAAACCCAAATTTATTTATTTTTGTTGTCACAATGTAGAGTATAAGATTTCCTATCATCTGTGCCCAGTCTTGCCACACAGAGTTAATCCAGCGCTGAGCAATCCTCTTTTATTGTTCAGTGAAAATTAACGGAATTCCAGATAAAAACCTGTCTAAATAAAAAGTCCTTTCCTCTCTCCTTGCTTTGAGTGACAGGTTATTTACATATCTAGCTTGGACATGTTTATCATATGTTATGTTATGTTTATCATAATATGAGGTGATCCACAGTTCATTGTAGATTACCAGGATGTGTTATGTGGGGGAGGGGTTGGATTTCTCACTTTTTATACTGTGGATCACCTCATATTATGATAAACATAACATATGATAAACATGTCCAAGCTAGATATGTAAATAACCTGTCAACATTTTTGGGTTTACATCCACTTTAACTTTTTATTTCGTCTTATTTATTTTTGTTAAATGGTTTCAGCACCATGGAGAGGCCCAAACATTTTTTTTTTTTTTCTTGAAATGATGTCTTGGCACACGTGACTTTTGTTTTACAATGACTTGGATATAAGCCCAAAAAAATGGGCAGAATTTAATATCAAGATTCACCCTCCATAGACTTAAATTGGGTTCGCTTCAAAATGTAAGAATGTTAAACCTCAAGAAATATTATTGTAATGTTGTTATCGCACCATAGCAAAAATACCAGCAATAGCTTCCATATTAGCCCTACAAATGGCTAGAATTGAGTAACATGTTTCGCCCAATAGACTTCAGTGGGGTTCCCTTTGAAGTTTGCAAACTTTGAGCAAGTTCACTCATCCCTACTGAAATGTTCATCAGTCCGTGGTGATATTATAATATCACCACGGACTGATGAACAATTTCACCACCATGGGCTGTTGAATAGTTTCAGCACCATGGAGAAGTCCAAGAGTTTATTTCATTTTGAATTTAGTTTTGTTTAATTTTTTAATGGTTTCAGCACCATTGAGAGGTCCAAGAGTTTATTTCATTTTTTATTTAGTCTTGTTTAATTTTTTTACTGGTTTCAGCACCATGGAGAGGTCCAAGAGTTTATTTCGTTTTTTATTTAGTCTTGTTTAATTTTTTTTAATGGTTTCAGCACCATGGAGAGGTCCAAGAGTTTATTTCATTTTTTATTTAGTCTTTTTTTTAATGGTTTCAGCACCATGGAGAGGTCCAAGAGTTTATTTCATTTTTTATTTAGTCTTTTTTATAATGGTTTCAGCACCATGGAGAGGTCCAAGAGTTTATTTCATTGTTTATTTAGTTTTGTTTATTTTTTTTTGTAATTGTTTCAGCACCATGGAGAGGTCCAAGAGTTTATTTCATTTTTTATTTAGTCTTTTTAATTTTTTTTAATGGTTTCAGCACCATGGAGAGGTTCAAGAGTTTATTTAATTTTTTATTTAGTCTTTTTTTTTTATGGTTTCAGCACCATGGAGAGGTCCAAGAGTTTATTTTGTTTTTGTTTTTTTAAATGGTTTCAGCACCATGGAGAGGTCCTAGAGTTTATTTAATTTTTTATTTAGTCTTGTTTAATTTTTTTACTGGTTTCAGCACCATGGAGAGGTCCTAGAGTTTATTTCATTTTTTATTTAGTCTTGTTTAATTTTTTTACTGGTTTCAGCACCATGGAGAGGTCCAAGAGTTTATTTCGTTTTTTATTTAGTCTTGTTTAATTTTTTTTAATGGTTTCAGCACCATGGAGAGGTCCAAGAGTTTATTTCATTTTTTATTTAGTCTTTTTTTTAATGGTTTCAGCACCATGGAGAGGTCCAAGAGTTTATTTCATTTTTTATTTAGTCTTTTTTATAATGGTTTCAGCACCATGGAGAGGTCCAAGAGTTTATTTTGTTTTTGTTTTTTTAAATGGTTTCAGCACCATGGAGAGGTCCAAGAGTTTATTTCATTTTTTATTTAGTCTTTTTTTTTTATTTTTTATATGGTTTTAGCACCATGGAGAGGTCCAAGAGTTTATTTCATTTTTTATTTAGTCTTTTTAATTTTTCTTTATGGTTTCAGCACCATGGAGAGGTCCAAGAGTTTATTTAGTTTTTTTTTTTTAAATGGTTTCAGCACCATGGAGAGGCCCAATAGTTTATTTAATTTTTTATTTAGTTTTGTTTATTTATTTTTTAAATGGCTTCAGCACCATGGAGAGGTCCTAGAGTTTATTTCATTTTTTATTTAGTCTTGTTTATTTTTTTTAATGGTTTCAGCACCATGGAAAGGTCCAAGAGTTTATTTCATGTTTTATTTAGTCTTTTTTATAATGGTTTCAGCACCATGGAAAGGTCCAAGAGTTTGGTTAATTTTTTATTTAGTCTTGTTTAATTTTTTTTAATGGTTTCAGCCCCATGGAGAGGTCGAGGAGTTTATTTCATTTTTTATTTAGTCTTGTGTATTTATTTTTTAAATGGTTTCAGTACCATGGAGAGGTCCAAGAGTTTATTTAATTTTTAATTTAGTTTTGTTTAATTTTTTTTTAATGGTTTCAGAACCATGGGGAGGTCCAAGAGTTTATTTAATTTTTTATTTAATATTGTTTAATTTTTTTAATGGTTTCAGCACCATGGATAGGTCCAAGAGTTTATTTCATTTTTTATTTAGTCTTTTTTTTTTAATGGTTTCAGTACCATGGAGAGGTCCAAGAGTTTATTTCATTTTTTTTATTTTGTCTTGTTTAATTTTTTTAATGGTTTCAGCACCATGGAGAGGTCCAAATATTGTTTATTAATTTTTTTTGTTCTTGAAATTTAGTCTTGGCATGTGTCTCTGCCTGCAGCAGGAGGGAGAGAAACCGGCTTTCAGCTGCAGCAGAGAGCTGCACTGGGCATCCTTCTGTAATTGCTCCTCCGGCCCAACCACACTGATTCCTCCTGCTGTTCGGGCCCCCTCTGTGTGCGTGGGCCCCCTACAGGAGGACTGGTGGTCCTCCCCTATCAGCGGTTCCGAGTAAAGAAAGCAGCCAAGAGAGACCAACACCATCATTCACCAGCAGAACCAACTAATGTCTATCAAGATCCATTCTACCAAGCTCGGTTTCTAGCGCCAACAACATAACTATTTAGAAGGTCAAGCTACATGGAAGAAGGCTAAATTAAAAAATAATTTAACCACTTAAGGACCCGCTCATATACGTATACGTCGGCATTTTAAAGATGGATATCTCGGTAACGGCAGCAGCCGCTGGCACAACCGAGATATCCATTTTTCCTGTGAGTGGTCCTGTTAACGATAACGGTGGTCTCCGCGGCGGATTCGCCGCAAGATCACAGTTTTTGGCGGCAGGAGAGGAGCCCCCTCCCGCCGCTCTCCCGGAGCTGTCGGCAGCGGCGGAGGTGATCACGTCCTGTTTCCTGCTCAGCTGGGATACGAGTGAGGGCAAGATGGCCCCCACCCGTCCCCATAGCATAGCAGGGCGGAAGCGACGCCACTTCCGCCCATGCTTCTTAAAGGCATATTTTCTTGTTGTCATTTTTTCAAATGACAATTTTTTTTTTTTTTTTTTTTTTTGCATTTTAGTCTAAATATGAGATCTGAGGTCTTTTTCACCCCAGATCTCATATTTAAGAGGACCTGTCATGCTTTTTTCTATTACAAGGGATGTTTACATTCCTTGTAATAGGAATAAAAGTGATAATTTTTTTTTTTTTTTTTAGTGTGAAAATTAATAAAATAACTAAAAATAAATAAGAAAACAAAAAAAATGTGTTTTTAAAGCGCCCCGTCCCGACAAGCTCGCGCACAGAAGCGAACGCATACGTGAGCAGCGCCCGCATATTAAAACGGTGTTCAAACCACACAAGTGAGGTATCACAGCGATCGTTAGAACGAGATCAATAATTCTAGCCCTAGACCTCCTCTGTAACTCAAAAGATGCAACCTATAGAATTTTTTTAAACGTCGCCTATGGAGATTTTTAAGGGTAAAAGTTTGAAGCCATTCCACGAGCGGGCGCAATTTTGAAGCGTGACATGTTGGGTATCGTTTTACTCGGCGTAACATTATCTTTCACAATAAAAAACAAAATTGGGCCAACTTTACTGTTTTCTTATTTTTTTATTAAAAAAAGTGGATTTTTTCCAAAAAAAGTGCACTTGTAAGACCGCTGCACAAATACGGTGTGACAAAAAGTATTGCAATGACCGCCATTTTATTCTATAGGGTGTTAGAAAAAAAATATCTATAATGTTTGGGGGTTTTAAGTAATTTTCTAGCAAAAAAAAACAACTGTTTTAATCTTGTAAACACCAATGGCCAGATTCAGGTAGCTTTACGCCAGCGTATCAGAAGATACGCCAACGTAAATCTGAATCTACGCCGTCCTAAATTTAAGCGTATTCTGGAAACCAATTAGGCTAAGTCTCATACGCCGTTGTATCTTAGGGTGCAATATTTAGGCTGGCCGCTAGGTGGCGCTTCCGTTGAGTTCGGCGTAGAATATGCAAATGACTAGATACGCCAATTTAGAAACGTACGTGCGCCCGGCGCATTTTTTTACGTCGTTTCCGTAAGGCTTTTTCCGGCGTTAAGTTAGTCGAACGAATAGCTGGCCTAGTCAATGTTAAGTATGGCCGTCGTTCCCGCGTCGAAATTTGAAATTTTTACGTCGTTTGCGTAAGTCGTCCGTGAATGGGGCTGGACGTAATTTACGTTCATTTTGAAACCAATACGTCCTTGCGGCGTACTTTGGAGCAATGCACACTGGGATATGTACACGGACGGCGTATGCGCCGTTCGTGAAAAACGTCAATCACGTCGGGTCACCAATCATTTACATAAAACACACCCCCTCATCCTCATTTGAATTAGGGGCGCTTACGACGGCCCCATTTACGCTACACTGCCGTAACTTAGGAGGCAAGTGCTTTGTGAATACAGCACTTGCCTCTCTGATTAATGGCGACGTAGCGTAAATACGATACGCTACGCCGCCTGAAAGATGCGCCGCCCTACCTGAATCTGGCTACAAGTCTGAAAAACAGGCAAGGACCTTAAGTGGTTAAAAAATCGTGTCATTTTCATTGGTACACTAACCAAATTTACTAGCCAATCACGACGCTCTGATGGGCCACAGAGACCAAAAGTCACGGTATATGGTAAAGCAAGCAGACCTGGGAATCTTCCTATGTATCCCACCCTGCACTTCCCACATACATTACAAAGAATTGTTGTGTCTTTCTGGCAGCGATTCAGCTTCATAGATATCCAAACTCACCAGCGAACCAGACACAGAACATCTTGTTCTCGCCGTAGCGAGCGGACGAGGCCCGCTACATCTGCTCTGATCGCTCGTGCTAATTCCCTCCCCATACAGAAGCCCGTCTCTCAAGCTGTCGGCAGAATTCAGAGGGCCGAGAGGGGGAATATTATCGGCCGTAGCTGTTTTGGAAGTGTATAAAAAAAATCTGGGAAATTAGATAATGTTGTAAAGATCATTATCATATTTTTTTTTTAGACCTGCGCAGGTTCTTGATATACACTATATTACCAAAAGTATTGGGACACCTGCCCAGGGCCATCTTATCCAGTGGGCACAGCTCAGGTGCCCATGGGGCCCCATCAGGATGGGCAGGGCCAATCCAAGGCAGGTGCACCAACCCCGGCACTGTAAGCTGCTGCAGAAACGGGACGCCTAGCCTCCGAAGCTGTGTCATGTCACTTGACTGCACTGGTTGCTAGAATCCCTGGCCGCCCGGCGCCTAGCAACCAGTGACGTCAGAGGCCGCGGCCGCCCCAGAATTCATAGCGTGCCGCAGGCCGCCCCAGCTTTCATAGCGTGCCGCCTTCGCGGCTGGGTAACTAGATCGGCTCCACCCACCTCTGCCATCTTCAGACTCAGACAGCGTAGCACGCCGTAGGTCACCATCTTCATTATTTGGGCCCCAATGCATTTCTTTGCCCAGGGGCCCATGATGCTGTTAAGATGGCACTGCACCTGCCTTGACACGCATTAAAAAAAAAAATCTGGGAAATTAGATAATGTTGTAAAGATCATTATCATATTTTTTTTAGGCCTGCACAGGTTATTGATACACACTATGGGCCAGATTCTTGTAGTTCCTGCGTCGTCGTCGCCTAAGTTATTTACACTACGCCGCCCCAACTTACAGGAGCAAGTGCTGTATTCCCCAAACACTTGCTCCGTAGTTTGCGGCGGCGTAGTGTAATTGGCCCGGCGTATCCCCACGTAATTCCAAGGGGGCGGCTTGTATTTAAATTAAGCGCGCCCCCGTGCCGTTCGAACTGCGCATGCGCAAGGCTTAAAATAGCCCAGTGCGCATGCTCCAGTTCTCGACGGAAAACGTCAATGACGCCGACGTGTGCGTCATTGACGTAAAGTCGTATTCAAGAACGACTTACGAAAACGACGTACCCGACAGGAAAAGACGACGCGGACCCGACGCCATACTTAACATGGCATACGTGGGACTGGCGGAAGGTTACCCCTCATATAGAAGGGGTAACCTTACGCTTACGCAAACGACGTAAGCGACGGTTACGCGACACGATTTCGTTCGGGAATCGGCGTATCAGGCTCATTTGCATAAACAAATGAGACCTGAACGTAAACGCCACCTAGCGGCCGGCGGCGAATTACATTTAAGATCCGACAGTGTAAGTGACTTACACCTGTCGGATCTACAGCGTATCTATGCGAAAATTATTCTAGGAATCACTCGCATAGATACGCGGGTCAAAAAACAGAGATACGCCGGAGTTTCCTGAGATACTCCGTCGTAACTCTACTGAGAATATGGCCCTTTATTACCAAACGACCTTCTACGTAATCTTAAGTTGGAATAACTCTGTATCTAGACTGTTAACTCATGGTGTGGCACGCCAAGAGAAATACACTTTATTGCCAAAAGTATTGGGACGCCTGCCTTTACATGCAGATGAACTGTAATGGCATCCCAGTCTTAGTCCGTAGGGTTCAATATTGAGTTGGCCCCGCCCTTTGCAGCTATAACAGCTTCAACTCTTCTGGGAAGGCCGTCCACAAGGTTTAGGAGTGTGTCTATGGGAATGTTTGACCATTCTTTCAGAAGAGCATTTGTGAGGTCAGGCACTGATGTTGGACGAGAAGTCCTGGCTCGCAGTCTAAACTCTAATGCCCTGTACACACGATCGGTTCATCCGATGAAAATGGTCCGATGGATTTTTTTCATCAGATATCCGATGAAGCTGACTTTCATCAGTCGTGCGTACACACCATCGGTTAAAAAAAAAACGATTGTGTCAGAGCGCGGTGACGTAAAACACAACAACGTGCTGAGAAAAACGAAGTTCAATGCTTCGACTTGATTCTGAGCATGCGTGAATTTTTAACCGATGGACGCGACCACAGAAGATCGTTTTTTTTCTATGTTTTTTTTAACCATCAGATAATTTTAAAACAAGTTCCTAGTTTTTTCACCGATGGATAAAAAAAACTATGGGGCCCACACTCGATCGGTTCGTCTGATGAAAACGTTCCGAAATTAACCTGCAACAAGCCAATGCTTACGACCTGAACATCATTCTACGCAAAGCCCTATTCGCGAACGGCTTACGCAAACGGCGTAAAAAAATCAAAATTCGACGCGGGAACGACGACCATACTTAACATTGAGTATGCCTCATATAGCAGGGGAATTTATACGCCGAAAAAAGGCATTACGGAAACGACGTAAAAAAAATGCGCCGGCCGGACGTA
Source organism: Rana temporaria (assembly GCF_905171775.1). Lineage (NCBI taxonomy): Eukaryota > Metazoa > Chordata > Amphibia > Anura > Ranidae > Rana > Rana temporaria. The sequence goes on along the minus strand of NC_053501.1, from coordinate 7,753,410 downwards.
CGTTCGTGGATCGCCGTATCTAGCTAATTTGCATACTCGACGCGGAAATCGACGAAAACGCCACCTAGCGGCCAGCGTAAATATGCAAAGACGTACGTCAGTCGGATCTAGACCAGCTTCAGGCGTATCTTGTTTTGTGGATACAAAACAAAGATACGCCGGAGCAAATTAGAAGTTACGCTGGCGTATCAATAGATACGCCAGCGTAACTTCTTTGTGGATCTGCCCCTATGTGTTTGCCTGTTCGGCGAATAGCGAACAATTTGGGGTGTTCACGGCAAATTTGAAAGCTGCGGAACACCCTTTAAAAGTCTATGGGAGAAATCAAAAGTGCTCATTTTAACCACTTAACGCCCGCCGCATGACTATTTACGTCCGCAAAATGGCACGGACAGGCAGAAGGGCGTATATATACGTCCTTGCCTTCTAGCGGGTGGGGGGTCCGATCGAGACCCCCCCCCCGCTGCGTGCGGCAAGCGGATTCCCTCGGGGAGCGATTCGGGACGACGGTGCGGCTATTCGTTTATAGCCGCTCCGTCGCGATCGCTCCCCGGAGCTGAAGAACGGGGAGAGCCGTATGTAAACACGGCTTCCCCGTGCTTCACTGTGGCGGCGCATCGATCGTATCATCCCCTTTATAGGGAGACTCGATCGATGACGTCAGACCTACAGCCACACCCCCCTACAGTTGTAAACACACACTAGGTGAACCCTAACTCCTACAGCGCCCCCTGTGGTTAACTCCCAAACTGCAACTGTCATTTTCACAATAAACAATGCAATTTAAATGCATTTTTTGTTGTGAAAATGACAATGGTCCCAAAAATGTGTCAAAATTGTCCGAAGTGTCCGCCATAATGTCGCAGTCACGAAAAAAATCGCTGATCGCCACCATTAGTAGTAAAACATTTTTTTTTATAAAAATGCAATAAAAATATCCCCTATTTTGTAAACGCTATAAATTTTGCGCAAACCAATCGATAAACGCTTATTGCGATTTTTTTTACCAAAAATAGGTAGAAGAATACGTATCGGCCTAAACTGAGGAAAAAACATTTTTTTATATATGTTTTTGGGGGATATTTATTACAGCAAAAAGTAAAAAATATTGCATTTTTTTCAAAATTGTCGCACTATTTTTGTTTATAGCGCAAAAAATAAAAACCGCAGAGTTGATCAAATACCACCAAAAGAAATCTCTATTTGTGGGGAAAAAGGACGCCAATTTTGTTTGGGAGACACGTCGCACGACCGCGCAATTGTCTGTTAAAGCGACGCAGTGCCGAATTGTAAAAACGCCTTTGGGCATTTAGCAGCATATTGGTCCGGGGCTTAAGTGGTTAAAGGCAAATATGCAAGTTATTGTCCTAAAAAGTGTTTGGGGGACCCGGTTTCGGCCCCAGGGGACGTGTATCAATGCAACAAAAAAGTTTTAAAAACGTCAGTTTTTTCGGGAGCTGTGATTTTAATAATGCTAAAAGTGAAACAATAAAAGTGAAATATTCCTGCAGGTGGGAGGGGCCTCTTCATGTTTGCCCTGGGCACGGGTCGCTATATATTGTGGCATATCAGGAATGTAAGTCAATGTAATCGTAAAAACAGAAGTGTAATGGACTCTTCTTTTTATTCATTGCAGTGGCGGTACCCTCGACTGTGCCATCGCCCGCTCCTCTGCCGGTGCCCCCTCCTGATCCCAAGCCCAACGGGCACCACCCCACCCCCACCCCGACCCCCACATCGACCCCCCGCATGTCGGTGTGCTCCCGGACGACTGTGGTCACGATGGACAGTACCTCCAGAGGTCTCCACTCGGTCATGAAGTGGAAGACAGTCTTGGCAATCTTCGTGGTGGTGGTGGTGTATCTGGTGAGCGGCGGACTCGTCTTCCGGGCTCTAGAACAGCCATTCGAAAGCAGCCAAAAAAGTACGATAGCCCAAGAGAAGGCGGATTTCCTGCAGAGGCATTCCTGTGTGACTCAGCTAGAGCTCGACGCTTTGATTAAGGTGAGACACAAAGTCTTCCTGCTTTGATAATTGAAGGTATAAGCTGCTAAAAAATTCTGTATCTCCAAAATGTATGTAATGTATTAGATACATGTTCTATTTTATAATGCCCCTTGCAGAGGTTTGATACAGTACACACTATGGGGCAGATCCACGTAGATCGGCACTTCTCTCCACCGGGCGTAGCGTATCTAAGATACACTACGCCGCCGTAACTTATTTTTTTTTCGAATCCTCAAAGAATTTGCGCCGTAAGTTACGGCGGCGTAGTGTATCTTTGGCGGCTTAAGGGCGAAGAATTCAAATGGATGTGATGGGGGCGTGTTTTATGTAAATACTTTGTGACCCGACGTAAACAACGTTTGTTTTGTACGGCGCATGCGCTGTCCGTCGGGGTATCTCAGTGCGCATGCTCGAAATTAAACCGGAACAAGCCAATGCTTACGACGGTGACGTCATTTTACGCATATCCCTATGCGCGAACGACTTACGCAAAGGACGTCAAAAATTTAAAATTAGACGCGGGAACGACGGCCATACTTAACATTGAGTACGCCTCATAATAGCAGGCGTAACTATACGCCGGAAAAAGCCGAACCCAAACGACGTAAAAAAATGCGCCGGACGGACGTACGTTCGTGGATCGCCGTAAATAGCTAATTTGCATACTCAACGCGGAATTTGACGTAAATGCGGAAAAAATGCACCTAAGATCCGACGGCGTACTAAGACGTACGCCTGTCGGATCGAGCCCAGATGCCGTCGTATCTTGTCTTGTAGATACAAAACAAAGATACGACGTGGGAACTTTAAAATTACATTACATAAATAGAATAGAAAATAATATATATTTTTTTCAATTCTATTCATTTAGGGGCAGATCCACAAAAGAATTACGCCGGCGTATCAATAGATACGCCAGCGTAATTCTTTTGTGGATCTGCCCCTAAATGAATAGAATTGAAAAAAATATATATTATTTTCTATTCTATTTTATTATTTTCGAAATATCGAATTGGAAAACTTTTTAAAAGTGAAATTGATTCGAAAACTTTTTGAATTTAAAGACTATTCTAAATTAATTCAAAAACTTTTCGAATCGATTTGAAAGCGAATAAACAAAACGAATCCCAAAAACGAATTAAACTAATTTAACAAAACTAATGTATGTAAATCAAAACAAGACAAATTCGAAAACTATTTGAAATTTATTTAAAAAATTCAAAATGTATTCGAAAACTTTTCAAATCTATTTGAAAGTGAATAAGCAAAACGAATCCCACAAAAACTAATTAAATGACTGAAACTAATTTAACTAAACTAATTTATGTAAATAACGAATCAAAACAAAACAAATTTGAAAACTATTCTAATCTATTTGAAGACTTTTCGAATTTGAAAACTATTTGAAATTGATTCGAAAAAAAAATTCGTAGTTGAAAACTATTTGAAATTGATTCGAAAACTTTTCGAATTTTAAAACTATTCTAAACTGATTCGAAAACTTTTCGAATTAATTTGAAAGCAAATAAACAAAATGAATCCCGAAAACGAATTAAACTAATTTAACTAAACTAATTTATGTAAATAACGAATCAAAACTAAACAAATTTGAAAACTATTCGAAATTTATTTGAAAACTTTTCGAATTTGAAAACTATCCTAAATTAATTTGAAAACTTTTCAAATCGATTTGAAAGCAAATAAACAAAACGAATCCCGAAAACGAATTAAACTAATTTAACTAAAGTAATTTATGTAAATAACGTATCGAAACAAAACAAATTTGAAAACTATTCTAAATTTATTTGAAAATTTTTTCGAATTGTGAAAACTGTTAGAAATTTGTTTGAAAACGTTTCAAATTTGAAAACTATTCAAAATCGATTCTAAAACTATTTGCATTTGAAAACTATTCGAAATTGAGTCGAAAACTTTTCGAATTTGAAAACGATTCGAAATTGGTTTGAAAACTTTTCAAATCAATTTGAAAGCGAATAAACAAAACAAATCTCAAAAACAAATTAAACTAATTTAACTAAACTAATTTATGTAAATAATGAATCGAAACGAAACAAATTTGAAAACTATTCGAAAATTATTTGAAAACTTTTCGAATTTGAAAACTATCCTAAATTGATTTGAAAAATGTTCAAATCAATTTGAAAGCGAATAAACAAAACAAATCGTGAAAACGAATTCAACTAATTTAACTAAACTAATTTATGTAAATAACGAAACGAAACAAATTTGAAAACTATTCGAAATTTATTTGAAAACGATTTGAATTCATTTGAAAACTTTTTCGAATTGTGAAAACTGTTAGAAATTTGTTTGAAAACGTTTCAAATTTGAAAACCATTCAAAATTGATTCGAAAACTATTTGCATTTGAAAACGATTCGAAATTGGTTTGAAAACTTTTCGAAACGATTTGAAAGCGAATAAACAAAACTAATCTCAAAAACGAATTAAACTAATTTGACTAAACTAATTTATGTAAATTGAATCAAAATTAAACTCATTTGAAAACGATTTGAAATTTATTTGAAAACTTTTCGAATTTGAAAACTATCCTAAATTGATTCGAAAACGTTTCAATTCAATTTGAAAGAAAATAAACAAAACGAATCCCATAAACAAATTAAACAAATTTAACTAAACTAATTTATGTAAATAACGAATCAAAACAAAACAAATTTGAAAACTATTCGAAAATTATTTGAAAACTATTCGGATTTATTTGAAAACTATTTGAATTTATTTGAAAACTTTTCAAATTATTTTGAAAACTTTTCAAATTATTTTGAAAACTTTTCAAATTATTTTGAAAACTTTTCAAATTATTTTGAAAACTGTTAGAAATTAGTTTGAAAACGTTTCAAAGTTGAAAACTATTCGAAATTCATTCGAAAACTATTTGCATTTGAAAACTATTGGAAATTGAGTCGAAAACTTTTTGAATTTGAAAACTATTCGAAATCGATTCGAAAACTTTTCGAATCGTTTTGAAAGTGAATTAACAAAACAAATCCCAAAAACGAATTAAACAAATTAAACAAATTCATGTAAGTAACGAATTGAAACAAGACACATTTTTTTCGATCTGCACATGTCTATGAATTCCGGTCACATTTTTTGCGTGTTTTTTGCGCGTTTCAGGCATAGGGCAGCCCATTCACTTGGATTGGAACCATGAATTGGGTTTTATTGATGGACGATTTTGTAGCCACAGGATCACCATTGTGTGTAACTTTAGAAAGTACCGTATTTATCGGGGTATTGCGCGCTCCGGCGTATAGCACGCACCCCTAATTTTGACCAGTTTTTCCTGTTAAAAAAAACATTTTATTACATTTTACTACTTACGGTTTTGGTGTCTTGCCCGGCGTCCATCGTCCGGTCCGGCGTCCGTCGGTGGCCTCGGCTTCTCCCACGCTGTCTTCATGTCGAATCCTCGCTTCCTGCGCTCAGTTTGAAGCCTCCTTGGACGTATACCGAGCTCAGTACACTCAGGTATATTCGGCCAGGCTCGGCTTCTCACGCATAAACGTCACAGAGCGTGACTACGAGTGAAGCCGAGCCTGGCCGAATGTCCCCGAGTGTACTGCGCTCGGTATATGTCGGCGCAGGCATTCAAACACGGCGCGGGAAGCGGGTATCGGCGTATATCGCGCACCTGCGATTTTGCCCTGATTTTCAGGGCAAAAAAGTGCGCGATATACGCCGATAAATACTGTATCAGATATCCCCCGGGAAGAGGTCGTTGTCGGTGTTGATATGACTATTAATCGCGGCTCAATAGCAGTCATTAAATGGCATGAATGTGTTTCCAAACCTTCTGTGCCCTCCTCCGTCTTGCCGGCGGGTGACTCATGGTGTATGGAACAAGCACAACAGATATTTTCCCACACAAGCTTCTTCTATCCAGCAAACTGTTTATATTTGTATGTCTAGAGATCCATCTGAATTTGTAAGCTGTTCATCGTGAGCCTCTAAGAAATCAGATGGGGAGCTAGGCCCTGAGGGTGGAGGATTGGGGGGTGGGGAGTGGGGGGGGTCCTGACATAGCTCCCTGTTATCCCCCCGACTCTGCTCACGTTACATTTACACCGGCACTAATCCGACACTTATAACTAATTCTAAAAATTATTTTTTAAGCAACTTAATACCGGACCATTTACCCCCTTCCTGCGCAGGCCAATTTTCAGCTTTCAGCGCTGTCGCACTTTGAATGACAATTTTGTGGTCATGCAACACTGTACCCAAATGAAATTGTTATATATTTTTTTAAAAACAGATTGGCCCAGATTCTCAAAAGAGATACGACCCCTGCTAGGTGGCGCTTCCGCCGATTTCCACGTCGAGTATGCAAATTATCGAGATACGCGAATTCCCAAACGTACGCACGGCAGGCGCAGTAAAGTTACGACGTTTACGTTAGGCTTTTCCCGGCGTAAAGTTGCCCCTCGGTATATGAGGCGCAGCCAATGTTAAGTATGGCCGTCGTTCCCGCGGCGAAAATTTATAAAATTACGTCGATTGCGTAAGTCGTCCGTGAATGGTGCTGGACGTAATTTACGTTCACGTCAAAACCAATGACGGCCTTGCGACGTCATTTAGAGCAATGCACGCCGGGAAATTTTAGGGACGGAGCATGCGCAGTTCGTTCGGCGCAGGGACGCGCTTCATTTAAATGAAACACGCCCCCTACCTGCCGAATTTGAATTCCGCCGGGTGATTTACGTTACGCCGCCGCAACTATACAGGCAAGTGCTTTGTGAATAAAGCACTTGCCTGAAAAACTTGCGGCGGCGTAACGTAAATCAGATATGTTACGCCCGCCCAAAATTACGCCCATCTACGTGTATCTGCCCCATTGAGCTTTCTTTCGTTTTAATAAGTAATTTTTCTTCTTCACTGATGTGTGATGGCGAGGCTGCTATGATGGGCACTGACGAGGTTGCACTGATGGGCACTGATGAGGCTGCACTGATGTTTGATGATGATGCTGCACTGGTGGGCACTGATAAGCTGCACTGATGAGGCTGTACTGATGTGTGATGATGATGCTGCACTGATGGGCACTGACAAGGCTGCACTGGTGGGCACTGATGGACACTGATATGCTGCATTGATGAGTAGGCACTGATGGCCACTGATGAGATAGCCCTGATGGGCACTAATGAGACTGCACTGATGTGTGATGATGAGGCTGCTCTGATGGTTGATGATGATGCTGCACTGGTGGGCACTGATAAGCTGCACTGATGGGCACTGATGAGGCTGTACTGATGTGTGATGATGGTGCTGCACTGATGAGGCTGCACAGACCTGTGATGATGATGCTGCACTGATGGGCACTGATAAGCTGCACTGATAGGCACTGTCGAGGCTACACTGGTGGGCACTGATGAAGCTGCACTGATAAGGCTGCACTGATGAGTAGGCACTGATGGCCACTGATGAGATAGCTCTGATGGGCACTGATAGGCTGCACCGATGAAGTAGGCACTGATGGCCACAGATGATATAGCCCTGATGGACATTGATAAGCTGCATTGATGGCCACTGATGAAGAGGCACCGATGAGGCTGCACTGTTGGGCACTGATAGACACTGATTGGCACTGATGGAGATGCACTGATAATCAAGACTCTAATGATCAGTGCCCTGATTTTCAGTGTAAATGTCCCTTGTCACAGGAAAGCCGCTTATCGCCTTTACTTTCCTCGGACCGTGACATCAAAGAGGAAAGGAAATGCCGATGTGATTGGACACAGCTGATAACATGGTAAAGAGCTCCGTGACCGCGGCCGCGGGACCCGCGGACCCGATCGCCGCCGGACTCCCGTGATCGGTCCCTGGAGCTGAAGAACAGGGAGAGCTGTGTGTAAAACACACCTTCCCCGTTCTTCACTGTGGCAGCTTCATTGATCGTGTGTTCCCTGATTATAGGGAAACACGATCAATGACGTCACACGTCCTGTCCTCTACTTATGCCGCTGGGTTCTGAAGAAATCTTCACTGCCAGGCTGCCCTGTCTTCTTCTTGTGCTGTGCCGGGCTGCCCTTTCCTCTTCCTGTACTGCTGATTTCTGTAGAAATCTTCACTACCGGGCTACCCTGTCCTCTTCTTGCTCTGTGCGGGGCTGCCCTGTCCTCTTCCTGTGCTGCTGAGTTCTGTAGAAATCTTCACTGCCAGGCTTCCCTGTACTCTTCTTATGCCGCAGGATTCTGAAGAAATCTTTACTGCCAGGCTGCCCTGTCTTCTTTTGCTGTGCGGGGCTGCCCTGTCCTCTTCCTATACTGCTGGACTCTGTAGGAACCTTCACTGCCGGGATGTCCTGTCCTCTTCTTGCTCTGTGCGGGGCTGCCCTGTCCTCTTCCTGTGCTGCTGAATTCTTTAGAAATCTTCACTACCGGGCTGCCCTGTCATCTTCTTATGCCACAGGATTCTGAAGAAATCTTCACTGCCAGGCTGCCCTGTCTTCTTCTTGTGCTGTGCGGGGCTGCCCTGTCCTCTTCCTGTACTGCTGGACTCTTTAGGAATCTTCACTGCCGAGCTGCACTGTCCTCTTCTTATGCCGCTGGATTCTGTAGAAATATTTACTGCTGTGCTGCCCTTACCTCCTTTTATGCTGCTGGATTCTGTAGAAGGTTTCACTGCCGGGATGCCCTGTCTTTTTTTTTTGTATTGAGGGACTGCCCTGTCCTCTTCCTGTGCTGCTGGACTCTGTAGAAATCTTCACTACCGGGCTGCCCTGTCCTCTTCCTGCACTGTTGAGGTTAAAAGCTTTGCATCTCTAGGCTCTGTTGCACTAAAAGTGATCCAACAGAGACATGGCCCCTCCTGCCTTCCCCTCCAAGGAGAAAAGTTCTTTCACTAATTACACTGGGGTAGATTCAGGTACAGCTGCGCGCTCCTTACGGAGGCGCAGTGTACCCTTTTTACCCTGCACCTACGCAAATTATTTGCGCTACGCTTCATTCATGAAGCAAGAGCCACGTAATTTGCGTGGGCGCTCCTCAAAAATGCCCTGCGTAAGGGCGCCTAATGTAAATGATCCCGTAGGGGGCGGAAATCATTTAAATTAGGCGCGTTCCCGCGCCAAGCGTACAGCGCATGCTCCGTCGGGAAGCTTTCCCGACGTGCATTGCGGTAAATGACGTCGCAAGGACGTCATTTGCTTCAAAGTGAACGTGAATGGCGTCCAGCGCCATTCACGATTCACTTACGCGAACGACGTAAAATTTAAACCTCGCGACGCGGGAACGACGGGTATCCTTAGCATTGGCTGCCCCTGCTTTTAGCATGTGCAGCCTTACGCGAAACCCCACGTACGCAAACGACGTCAACTGCATACGCAGGGCTCGCGTAACGTTGTGAATCGGCGTTAGTATGCAATTTGCAAAGAGCCTTATGCCACGCATATCTTAGGCTGCAGTCGGCGTAACAAGTTCTCTGAATCAGGAGAAGTCGTTACGCCGGCGCAAGTAAGCAATTGCGCTGTGTAACTATGGTTACGCAGACGCAATTGCTTCTTGAATCTGGGCCACTGTCAATAATCACAATTCACAATCTGATAATGGGGGGGGGGGGAGAATCCTGGGACCTATCAGACCCTTACTTGTTGCAGACAGGTCCTCTTGATAATAAACTCTACAAAGTTGTAGCCAACATCCAAGTTCTCAGAATTGCCTTACTAAGCCTTCTGGGGAATAAATATGACTAAATGAAGATGGTTACTCGAAGCAGTAATTAGGCTAATTAGGTACAATATTTACAGAGGTGGCTTATGATATTCAAATTAATTAGATTTATATATACAGATGGGATCATGTGGAGCTGAATATTAGCAGAGATGGGTGTTCGAGGTCCAGACTTTGTGAAAAAAAAGGAAGCTTTAAAAATACACCAAAGTGTTCCCTGATTCCAGCACTGCCCATTCTCAGAGTTCAATAAATATTGTACAATAGAGCCATATACTGTCCATAGAAAATCCCTCCAGCACAGGACATTGCAGATCCTTACCTTTCTCCATGTTGGAGAAATCGACCTTTCCTTTAACACGTCCTTTCTAAAGTGACTGCCTTCACTGGCACCACCTGAGCAGCCTCTGTTGTATTAAAAAAAAAAAAGAGGCAGCAACTGCATCCATTTTATATCCTTAAAAGAAACCTCGCTTGTAAACCTAATCCCCAGTGAAAAAGATGAAAAAGAAGCTAACACTCCATGAGATATTTATCATAGCAGCAATAAAGCATATGCACTTACAAATAAAGAGAATGAAACTGCAGAGTATGTATAACAGTTCTGAATGGCTAAAACACACTTCTGGGAACAGCATGTAGCTCCGCCCCAACGTGTTTAGTCAGAAATGACGTCTTTCATGTGTTTCATTGTCTATAGAAGTGTTTCTCCACTTTATTTCAGTCAAGACGTCCATTAAAAATTATGGACAGTCTCGAGGCACCTTCAAAAATGATGGACAGTCTTGAGGCACTCCATTCTAAAATATAAAAACTATTCTAAAAGTTTTACACAAAACAGCAACATCCCCACACGTAGGACACCCAATGTTAGGGGTGATTTATTCTTCCACAGCAAATACACTTTTGAAAACTGGTACTGACTAGTATTCCAGTGTTACTCTTCTCTCTCAGTTTTTCTCCATCACTTAGCTAATGAGAGCCCAAAGCTGATGGAGAGAGGCAAGGGGGGGGGGGTCAAACAAGTGGAGTTGACTAGGCATGGCACAGTGGTGACAATTGATGGTACAGTGGCTGCGTTTGATGGCATGGCACAGTGGTGACAATTGATGGCACAGTGGCTGCATTTGATGGGCACAGTGGCTGCATTTGATGGGCACAGTGGCTGCATTTGATGGGCACAGTGAGGCTGCAATTGTTTTTTTTTGTTTTTGTTTGCGTCCTCCCAAAAATGTTGAGCACCAGCCGCCACTGTCATTTAGGGGGGGGGTAAATCTTCCGGAGCTGGAGTGGTTAAATACAAGGAAGTGTAATGCATCCTCAGCATTCTACAAACTGTATTGTGCATTGTATGGTTTTACTATGGCTAATGCTACTCAAAAAGTAAAAGGATAATTTAAAATACTAACAAGAGGATGTGGAATTTAGCCCACACTGCATACAAATTGTTTGCTTATGCTTCACATTACCTGTAACCATTCACTCCGCATAGCTGCGTTGTCAGGACGCTGGGAAGAGCAGATGCCGGATGTTGTTCTCACCTTTACTAAGAAATATCTAATTGAGGGAGAGAACACATCACGTGTGGCTTTACCTTACAAATGCCATTGTGCTCTGGATAAAGTACACATGAGCAGCTGTGTTCACCACGGAATATTTGTACAGAATGTTGTTAAGGTCGATTCTCCACACTCTGCAAACACAGCTGTGGTACGTTCACCCGTATGTCCTCCATGACTGTATGAAGTTCTCACTTAGTTTAGAAAGCCCAGAGGGTTCCGGAGTTCCCCCAAATCTATGTAAGAGGCCCCCCAAGAAACATGATCATTGTCTCATCTTCTGTTTCTCACTTCCTCTCTCTTTTCTCCTGGACATCCGATCATCACAACTTTTTGAGCCAGGGCTGTCAAAAAGGGGGTACCGGCAGTATTCCTGTACCGGCCCCATGCCCCCTTGGGTCAGCAGGGGAGCCCAGGCTTTTTCCAGGACTCAAGTGTTGGAATGCTCCTTTCAGCACTTGGCTCCCCGCCTATGCACATTTTCTGCCCCCTTGGGTCAGCAGGGGAGCCAAGACTTTGTCTAGGGCTCAAGTTTTGGAATGCTCCTTCCAGCACATGGCTCCCCACCTATGCACATACTACAGATAGAGTGATTTCCTGCCCAATCATATGAGCATAGTTCCAGAGGTGATATCACAACACAATTGGTGGCACAGGACACAGAGCAGGAAACCCCAAGGTCTAAATCCGGGACTTAATGCTTTCACCCATATGTGATCCATGACTGTCTGAAGTTCTCACTTAGTTTAGAAAGCCCAGAAGGTTCCTGAGTTCCACCAAATCTATGTAAGAGGCCCCCCCAAGAAACATGATAATTGTCTCATCTTCTGTTCCTCACTTCCTCTCTCTTTTCTCCTGGACATCCGACCATCACAACTTTATGAGCCAGGGCTGTCAAAAAGGGGGTACCGGCAGTATTCCTGTACCAGGCCCAGGCCCCCTTGGGTCAGCAGGGGAGCCCAGGCTTTGTCTAGGGCTCAAGTGTTGGAATGCTCCTTCCAGCACATGGCTCCCCACCTATGCACATACTACAGATAGAGTGATTTCCTGTCCAATCATATGAGCATAGTTCCAGAGGTCATATCACAACACAATTGGTGGCACAGGACACAGAGCAGGAAACCCCAAGGTCTAAATCCGGGACTAAATGCTTTCACCCGTATGTGATCCATGACTGTCTGACGTTCTCACTTAGTTTAGAAAGCCCAGAAGGTTCCTGAGTTCCACCAAATCTATGTAAGAGGCCCCTCAAGAAACATGATAATTGTCTCATCTTCTGTTTCTCACTTCCTCTCTCTTTTCTCCTGGACATCCGACCATCACAAATTTATGAGCCAGGGCTGTCAGAAAGGGGGTACCGGCAGTATTCCTGTACCGGCCCCAGGCCCCCTTGGGTCAGCAGGGGAGCCCAGGCTTTGTCCAGGACTCAAGTGTTGGAATGCTCCTTTCAGCACTTGGCTCCCCGCCTATGCACATTTTCTGCCCAATCATATGAGCATAGTTCCAGAGGTGATGTCACCACACAAGTGGTGGCACAGGACACAGAGCAGGAAGGTCTAAATTCGACACTGGGTGCCCAAGATCTAAATATGGCACTGGGTGCATTCACCCGTCTGTCCTCCATGATTGTCCGGAGTTCTAACTTAGTTTAGAAAGCCCAGAAGGTTCCGGAATTCCACCAAATCTATGTAAGAGGCCCCTCAAGAAACATGATAATTGTCTCATCTTCTGTTTCTCACTTCCTCTCTCTTTTCTCCTGGACACCCGACCATCACAACTTTATGAGCCAGGGCTGTCAGAAAGGGGGTACCGGCAGTATTCCTGTACCGTCCCCAGGCCCCCTTGGGTCAGCAGGGGAGCCCAGGCTTTGTCTAGGGCTCAAGTGTTGGAATGCTCCTTCCAGCACATGGCTCCCCGCCTATGCACATTTTCTGCCCAATCATATGAGCATAGTTCCAGAGGTGATGTCACCACACAAGTGGTGGCACAGGACACAGAGCAGGAAGGTCTAAATTAGACACTGGGTGCCCAAGATCTAGGCTTTGTCTAGGGCTCAAGTGTTGGAATGCTCCTTCCAGCACATGGCTCCCCGCCTATGCACATACTACAGATAGAGTGATTTCCTTCCCAATCATATGAGCATAGTTCCAGAGGTGATATCACAACACAATTGGTGGCACAGGACATAGAGCAGGAAACCCCAAGGTCTAAATCCGGGACTAAATGCGTTCACCCGTATGTGATCCATGACTGTCTGAAGTTCTCACTTAGTTTAGAAAGCCCAGAAGGTTCCGGAGTTCCACCAAATCTATGTAAGAGTCCCTCAAGAAACATGATAATTGTCTCATCTTCTGTTTCTCACTTCCTCTCTCTTTTCTCCTGGACATCTGACCATCATAACTACTGTATGTGAGCCAGGGTTGCAAATAAGGGGGTACTGGCAGTACTCCTCTAGTGGGCCTAGCCCCCTTGGGTCAGCGGGGAGGAGCCCAGGCTTTGTCCAAAGACTCAAGGGTTGAAATGCTTGTTCCAGCACTTGGCTCCCTGCCTATGCACATACTACAGATAGAGTGATTTCCTGCCCAGTCATATGAGAATAGTTCCAGAGGCGATATCACCACACAAGTGGTGGCACAGGACACAGAGCAGGAAACCCAAGGTCTAAATCTGGCACTGGTTACGTCCACCCGTATGTCCTCCATGACGGTCCTGAGTTCTAACTTAGTTTGGAACATAAGGGAGAACCCAACTTCAGCTTCCACATGCAAGAATTCCCCTGCAATGATAACAATTATCTTATCTTTTCTACTCCTCATATTGAACAACGTTTTCATATTCCCATTTGTCAGCCAGGGTGTGCGAGCACAGATTTCATTTTTCCTTCTTATGCCGCGTACACACGATCGGAAACTCCCACAAAAAAAAACGTGGATTTTTTCCCGACTGAATTTTGGCTCAAACTTGTGTTGCATACAGACGGTCACACAAATGTTGTCTGAAATTCCGACCGTCAAGAGAACGCGGTCACGCACAATACTACAACAAGCCGAGAAAAATTAAGTTCAATAATTCCGAGCATGCGTCGAATTGATTCCGAGCATGCACGTTTTTTTGTGTGTGTCGGATTTGCATACAGACGATCAGAACTTTTCCAGCTCTCAAATTTTTGCTGTACGAAATTCCGACAGAAAATGTCCGATGGAGCCTACACACGGTCGGAATTTCCGACCAAAAGCTCACATAGAACTTTTCTTGTCGGAAATTCCGATTGTGTGTAAGCGGCATTTCAGTACTTTGTTCTTTTCCTCAGTGACTGATAATTTTTTTTTCATAAGTGAGCAGCGAGGGCAGAGCGCTGGGTTATTCCCTGCTGTGGTGTCTGTTTTTGTCTGTTTGGGTTCTGTACTGCAATGCAGCAAGTTCCAGCTCTGCAAAACAGCAGCTCAGGAGACGTGACGGAGCAAGACGGAGCATGCAGGGCGTACACAGCAGCAGCGATCACACAGTGCCGGGAGCCGCTCTCATTAAAACCCCCCCAGAGCTCCTCCAGGATTTGGAGAAGAATAGGAGAAGTCCAGAAAGTCTGTCGTGTGATCTTATCAAAGTCAAATCCTGAGCATTGCAGGGATTCACTGTAATCTCTGTGTACCGACAAATCCCTCTACAGCAAGGGCTGAACTTTCAAAGATGAACACTCTTCATCATCATCATCATCCTTAGGTAACATTTATCATAATGACATAGACATGAGATTCCAGAACATCTGCGGCGGCGTAATGTATCGCATTTACGTTACGCCGCCGCAAGTTTTACGGGCAAGTACTTGATTCACAAAGTACTTGCCTGTAAAGTTGCGGCGGCGTAGCGTAAATCCCTCCGGCGCAAGCCCGCCTAATTCAAATGATCTGGGTAGGGGGCGTGGATCATTTAAATTAGGCGCGTTCCCGCGCCGAATGTACTGCGCATGCTCCGTTTTGAAATTTCCCTCCGTGCTCTGCGCGAAATGACGACGCACCGACATAATTTTTTGAACTTCGACATGAGTTACGTCCTTTCCTATTATCAGACGACTTACGCAAAAAAATAAAAAATTCAAAATTCGACGCGGGAACGACGGTCATACTTTAACATGGCAAGTCTATCTATACGCCACGAAATAGCAGCTTTAACTATATGTCAGGAAAAGCCGACTAGCGACGACGTAAGAGAATGCGATGGCCGCACGTACCTTCGTAGATCGCCGGAAAAAGCTAATTAGCATACCCGACGCGGAAAACGACGCAAACTCCACCCAGCGGGCGCCTACGATCCGAAGGCGTACGAAGCCGTACGCCTGTCGGATCGAAGCCAGAAGCCGTCGTATCTTGGTTTGAGGATTCAAACTAAAGATACGACGCAGCAAATTTGAAAGTACGCCGGTGTATCAGTAGATACGCCGGCGTACTTCTTCTGTGAATCTGGCCCAATGATTCTTACGGCTCAGGATGGAATGGATGGAATCAGCAACATTCATACAAGCTAAGAGCCCACCCTCACTCCTTCCATTCTTTGAGAGCCCTCCCTTACCCCTTTTATTCTTTGAGAGCCCCCCTTTCATTCTTTGAGAACCCACCTTAACCCCTTCATTCTTTGTGGGCCCACCCTTACCCATTCCATTGTTTGAGAGCCCACCCTCACTCCTACCATTCTCTGAGAGCCCACCCTTATGCCTTCCATTCTTTACTGACTCACTCTGCTGCTTGGGGGCTGTCCTACCCCACAGGAGGAGCCTGAGTCACGACGTATTAACATAAAACACGCCCCCATCACTTCCATTTGAATTCCGCGCCCTTACGCCGCAACAGATACACTACGCCACCGTAACTTACGGCGCAAATTCGTTGAGGATTTACTGTAAACCAAACAAAAGTAAGATACAGTGGCGCAGCGTATCTTAGATACGCTGCGCCCGGCGCAGATGTATGTGGATCTGCCCCCAAAAGTTTAATGAAGTCAGAACACTCATGCCGCGTAAACACGATCATTTTTCAGCATGTAAAAAACGACGTTTAAAAAAAATGTCATTTAAAATGATGGTGTGTAGGCTTCACATAATTTTTCAGGTCCTGAAAAACGACAAAAAAAAAATTCGAACATTTTTTTAACGACGTTTTAAACAACGTAGTTTTTTGGGTTGTAAAAAATGAGAGTGTGTGGGCTAAAACGACATTAAAAATGGGAGCGCTCGTTCTGGTAAAACTAGCGTTCGTAATGGAGTAAGCACATTCATCACGCTGTAACAGACAGAAAAGCGTGAATCATCTTTTACTAACACGGAATCAGCTAAAGCAGCCCCAAGGGTGGCGCCATCCGCATGGAACTTCCCCTTTATAGTGCCGCTGTCCGTGTTGTACGTCACCGCGCTTTGCTAGAGCATTTTTTTTAACGATCGTGTGTGGGCAACGTCGTTTTAACTACTTGCCGACCAGCCGCCGTCGTTTTACGGCGGCAGGTCGGCTCCCCTGCGCGAGAGCCCGTAGCTCTACGTCGGCTCTCTCTCAGGCCACTAGGGGCGCGCGCCCCCGACTCCCGTGCGGGTGCCCGGCGGGCGCGATTGCCGCCGGGCACACGCGATCGCTCGTAACAGAGCGGGGACCGGGAGCTGTGTGTGTAAACACACAGCTCCCGGTCCTGTCAGGGAAAGAAATGCTGATCTTCTGTTCATACAATGTATGAACAGAAGATCAGTAATTTCCCCTAGTGAGTCCCCTCCCCCCTACAGTTAGAACACACCCAGGGAACATACTTAACCCCTTCCCCGCCCCCTAGTGTTAACCCCTTCACTGCCAGTGGCATTTTCACTGATCGCTATAAAAATGCCAATGGTCCCAAAAATGTGTCAAAAGTGTCCGAAGTGTCCGCCATAATGTCGCAGTACTGGAAAAAATCGCTGATCGCCGCCATTACTAGTAAAAAAAAAATATCAATAAACATGCCATAAAAATACCCCCTATTTTGTAAACGCTATAAATTTTGCGCAAACCAATCGATAAACGCTTATTGCGATTTTTTTTACGAAAAATATGTAGAAGAATACGTATCGTCCTAAACTGAGGGAAAAAAATGTTTTTTTATATATTTTTGGGGGATATTTATTATAGCAAAAAGTTAAAAATATAATTTTTTTTCAAAATTGTCGCTTTATTTTTGTTTATAGCGCAAAAACTAAAAACCGCAGAGGTGATCAAATACCACCAAAAGAAAGTTCTATTTGTGGGGAAAAAGGACGCCGATTTTGTTTGGGAGCCACGTCGCACAATCGCGCAATTGTCTGTTAAAGCGACGCAGTGCCGAATTGTAAAAACCCCTTGGGTCATTTAGCAGCATATTAGTCCGGTCCTTAAGTGGTTAATGGTGAAGTTGAAAAAAACGTTGTTTTTTCTAGAGGCTGAAAAACGTTGTTTTTTTACATGCCGAAAAATGATCGTGTGTACGCGGCATAACATTTGTGATGATATTCAAGCGCTTTGTATAAAATGTGGCAACAATGGAGTCTTCAAAAAAAGGTATGATTTGCATGACCCCGCCCACCTACCCATAATAATAATAATGGCAATTTGTTCTAAGAAGTACTTTAGAGGTGGGCTTTTCGGTTCCTTTTGTCCCACCTCAATGGTTGTATTATTCTATTGTGTTCATCATGTAGATCCAAAGGTGTCCCAGTGCCGGTGTTGGTTCTGGTGCCGGTGTTTGTTCTGGTTCTGGTGCCGGTGTTGGTTCTGGTGCCGGTGTTTGTTCTGGTTCTGGTGCCGGTGTTGGTTCTGGTGCCGGTGTTGGTTCTGGTGCCGGTGTTGGTCCTGGTGCCGGTGTTGGTAATGGTGCCGGTGTTGGTTCTGGTGCCGGTGTTGGTCCTGGTGCCGGTGTTGGTTCTGGTGCCGGTGTTGGTTCTGGTGCCGGTGTTTGTTCTGGTGCCGGTGTTGGTTCTGGTGCCGGTGTTTGTTCTGGTTCTGGTGCCGGTGTTGGTTCTGGTGCCGGTGTTGGTTCTGGTGCCGGTGTTGGTTCTGGTGCCGGTGTTGGTCCTGGTGCCGGTGTTGGTAATGGTGCCGGTGTTGGTTCTGGTGCCGGTGTTGGTCCTGGTGCCGGTGTTGGTCCTGGTGCCGGTGTTGGTAATGGTGCCGGTGTTGGTTCTGGTGCCGGTGTTGGTCCTGGTGCCGGTGTTGGTTCTGGTGCCGGTGTTGGTTCTGGTGCCTTAAGGAGATGAGAATTATTTCTTTGAAGACTTAATAATGTAAAGCTGTGTTCTCTTTGAATATCCAATCATGTGTCAGAAAAAAAAAAAAGATTGTGTTGTGCACCAGATGGCACATGATCGCGGTTCTATCTACATCAATACATACAGTATGAAGTGCCATCACATCGTGTCTTATCGGTAGTCATCGGCAATTGGTGGGATTTCTGTGTAAATTTGCTCCTGACACGGCAATGTTTCCTGATCGGGGAAGTGGCAGACAGATTGTTGGTGATGATAATACATTGTGACATGGCACACTCGCCCGGAGAGAATTCCACCACTGACATTGCTCCGCAGAAAGCCCGGCTCCTCTGTGCTAAAGCATCTGTCATTCCTTTGTTCTCTCGGAATGTTCTCATGTCAGATAGTTAAGTTCAATATCCTCTCGGTCTCGTCATGTATCAAAGTCTTACAGACAAACAGTCAGTATTGCTTCCGCCAACCAACCAGCCCAGCACATGGTTATAAACATATGATGGATGAGAGCTGGGATCTGATTGGCTGCTTAACCACTTAACCCGGGACCATATTGCTGGTCAAAGACCAGAGCACTTTTTGCGATTCTGCACTGCGTCGCTTTAACTGACAATTGCGCGGTCGTGCGACGCGGCTCCCAAACAAAATTGGCGTCCTATTTTTCCCACAAATAGAGATTTCTTTTGGTGGTATTTGATCACCTCTGCGGTTTTTAGTTTTTGAGCTATAAACAATAATAGAGCGACAATTTTGAAAAAAAATAATGGGCCAGATTCACAAAAGAGATACGACGGCGTATCTCCTGATACGCCGTCGTATCTCTGAGATATGATTGTCGTATCTATGCGCCTGATTCATAGAATCAGGTTACGCATAGATAGCCCTAAGGTCCGACAGGTGTAACTGTGTTACACCGTCGGATCTTAGGCTGCAATTCCAGGCCGGCCGCTAGGTGGCGATTCCATTGCGGTCGGCGTAGAATATGCAAATGACTAGTTGCGCCGATTCACGAACGTCCGCTTTGCCCTTCGATCTAAATTTACGTAGTTTCCGTAGAGATGCGTCGCGTAAAACTAAGCATGCCCTCTAGGTGGTCTAAGCAATGTTAAGTATGGCCGTCGTTCCCGCATCAAATGTTTAAATTTCACGTCGTTTGCGTAAGTCGTCCGTGAATGGCGCTGGACGCCATTTACGTTAACGTCGAAACCAATGACGTCCTTGCGACGTCATTTAGCGCAACGCACGTCGGGAAATTTTAGGGACGGAGCATGCGCAGTGCGTTCGGCGCGGGAACGCGCCTAATTTAAATGGTGCCCGCCCCAAATTCAAATGGGGCGGGCTTACGCCTAGCGGATTTACGCTACGCCGCCGCAAGTTTACATGTAAGTGCTTTGTGAATCAGGCACTTACGCTGTAAACCTGCGGCGGTGTAACGTAAATGGGATACGTTACACCGCCGCAGCGTAACAGATTTCTACGTGAATCTGCCCCAATATTTTTTACTTTTTGCTATAATAAATATCCCCCAAAAAATATATAAAAAATTATTTTTTTCCTCAGTTTAGGCCGATACGTATTCTTCTACATATTTTTCTTTAAAAAAAAATCGCAATAAGCGTTTATTGATTGGTTTGCGCAAAAGTTATAGCGTTTACAAAATAGGGGGTATTTTTATGGCATTTTTAATAATATTATTTTTTTACTAGTAATGGCGGTGATCAGCGATTTTTTTTCGGTACTGCGACATTATGGCGGACACTTCGGGGGGGTCCCTCGCGGTCCCCTTGCTCCGGGTTCTCCTCTTGTGGTGGATTTGGTTACATTGTGTTGCCGGCACAGCTGGCCGGGGCAGGGTTCTTGTATCTGCCCGTTCCATGGATTGCCTTAAAGGAATGCTCGGGAACCCCAGGGATATGTGTATGATTATCTGAAGAACTAGAGAACTATAGAGAGGGGTCGGGGGAGGGAAAGCCTCTGTTGTTTTATTTATTTTTTGTCTTATTTTCCCCTGGACGCTCTTCTTGAGATATCGGGGGGAAAGAGATAAATGCGTATAAGGTAACAGGGGGTGTATAATAATAGGTAGGATTGTTTTTGTTGTGTTGTATTATTGTATTTGTATTATCTGTTGTATTATTTTGTTTTATAATAAAAAAGAAGTATAAAAAAAAAAAAGGAAGTGTCCAAACCATTTCTATCTCCTTCCCCGTTGGAGAGAGCATCATCTGCGGATATTGTTAGTCATCATTCATCATCTCATCTTGTCAGGATCTAAGGGCCAGATTCACATACATTTCCGCTACGCAGCGGCGGCGTAACGTAATGCAAGTTTGCAGCGTAAGTGCCTGATTCACAAAGCACTTACCTGTAAACATGCGGCGGTGTAACGTAAATGCGCTCGGCGCAAGCCCGCCCAATTCAAATGGGGCGGGCACCATTTAAATTAGGCGCGTTCCCGCGCCAAACGTACTGCGCATGCTCCGTTGGGTAAATTACCCGACGTGCATTGCGCTAAATGACGTCGCACGGATGTCATTTGTTTAGACGTTAAAGCGGTTCTCCACCCTAAAGTGGAGTCCCGCTGATCGGAACCCTCCCCCCCTCCGGTGTCACATTTGACACCTTTCAGGGGGGAGGGGGGTGCAGACACCTGTCTAAAGACAGGTATTTGCACCCACTTCCGGCCACACGATACGGGCGAAAGACGGGCATTCCGTCACATCCCGTCTGTCGCCCGTTGTGTGCTGGGAACACTCGGCTCCCAGCACACAGCGTGTGAGCCAATCGGCGGGCGCAGCGCGACTCGCGCATGCGCCGTAGGGAACCGGGCAGTGAAGCCGCAGCGCTTCACTTCCTGGTTCCCTCAGCGTGGATGGCGGGGGGAGCAGCAGGGTGACGAGCGATCGCTCGTCATCTGCTGCGATCAGCGCTGGACTCCAGGACAGGTAAGTGTCCTAATATTAAAAGTCAGCAGCTGCAGTATTTGTAGCTGCTGGCTTTTAATATTATTTTCCCCTGGCACATCCGCTTTAACGTAAATGGCGTCCAGCGCCATTCACGGACGACTTAGGCAAACGACGTGATTTTTTAAATTTAGACACGGGAACGACGGCCATACTTAACATGGCTTAGAACACCTAGGGCTCAGCCCTAATTTTACGTGGCGTATCTCGACGGAAACAACGTAAAGTTAGAGCGGACGTTCGGGAATCGCCGTAACTAGTCATTTGCATATTCTACGCCGACCGCAATGGCCTCGCCACCTAGCGGCCGACCCAGAATTGCATCCTTAAGATCCGACAGTGTAAGTCAATTACACCTGTCGGATCTTAGGGCTATCTATGCGTAACTGATTCTATGAATCAGCCGCATAGTTAGGACGGGCGGATCACAGAGATACGACGGCGTATCAGGAGATACGCCGTCGTATCTCTTTTGTGAATCTGGCCCTAAATTCCCATAAACGGGACTCCGGAAGATTCTGTGCCGCAGTGGGAGGAGCCATATTTCGGGGGAAAGTGACTTGATTTCAGACACATTTGGGTCAAAGATTTCATGTGGAAGTCCGATGGATACACACAAAGAGGGAACACATACTGTATACAGGGGTTGTTTGGAATGTCAGAAGGTTTGTAGAGTAATCCCATTCTTCTGGGATCCCCCTACAAGGCTGCACATCATAAGCCACCAATCACCCTACAGGAAGGCCTCTGTCACTGCAAGCCTGATTTCCGCTATCAGCAGGTGTGTGTCACTATACGGACAGATGTCAGCCCATTATTGTGAACTGAAAATCCATTTCGTGACTTTTTTTCAGGAATGCACGAGTGAAGCGAACAGTCTTTTTATATAATTACCTGAAAGGTCATTGGAACGGCACGTTGTATGTGAGCATTAGCTAACATTCATGGTAATTGGCAGACGGTGACCATTGGACTAATGAGGACTGAGAGCAGCTCCTGCGCTGTCTCACCGCAGGGCGCCATTGAAGCCAACTCCGGGAGGCTGCTCTTCAGAAGTAGGGCACACTCTTCTCTGGAATCATCTGCACAGGGGATATCTAAAGACCCTCCCCCTTCCCCCCATTCTCCTTCCCCTCCCAATTCCCCCCCCCTTTTTTTCCCCCTCTCTCCCCCTTTCCCCCCCCCTCTCCCCTTTCTATTCCTTGGTTGGCCTTGCACACCCACTTCCGTATGCACATGGTGCATAGAGCTTTCTTTTGGTGGTGTTTGATCACCTCTGCGGTTTTTATCTTTTGCGCTATAAATAAAAATAGAGCGACAATTTTTAGTCCGATACGTATTCTTCTACATATTTTTGGTAAAAAGAAATCGCAATAAGCGTTTATTGATTGGTTTGCGCAAAAGTTATAGCGATAGTTTTATGGCATTTTTATTAATCTTTTTGTTTTTACTCGTAATGGCGGCGATCATCGATTTTTATCGTGACTGCGACATTATGTCGGACACTTTTGACACTATTTTCGGACCATTGTAATTTTTACAGCGATCAGTGCTATAAAAATGCACTGTTAATGTGAAAATGGCACTGGCAGTGAAGGGGTTTACCCGTAGGGGGCGATAAAGGGGTTAAGTGTGACCTAATGTGTGTTTCTTACTGTTGGGGGGGCGTGGCTTGGCGTGTGACATCACTGATCGTCGTTCCCTATGACAGGGAACAGACGATCAGTGACAGGCTCACTAGGAAGCACGGGGGAGAGGTTTGTTTACACTCACCTCTCCCCGTTCTTCAGCTCTGTGACCCGATCGCGGGACACCGGAGGCGATCGAGTCCGCAGGTCCCGCGGGCGCAGTCACGGAGCTCAGGACCGGGTCGCGAGCGCGCCACCGCCCACGGCTGGGCTCTTAAAAGGCAACATACATGTACATGATTGTGCCCAGCCGTGCCATTCTGCCGACGTAAATCGGCGTGAGGCGGTCCTTAAGGGGTTAAAGTAAAAAAAAATAACAAAAATGTTATACTTACCTCCACTGTGCAGCTCGTCTTGCACAGAGTGGCCCCGAACCTGGTCTTTTGGGGTCCCTCGGCGGCTGTCTCGGCTCCCCCCCCCCTGCAAGAACTTTCCACCTTCATGGGAGCTCTCTCGCATGGTGGAAAGTTATTGCGGGCGCGCTCCCGTGATACAGCCGGCGGCTATAGCCGCTCACTGTATCACTTGGCCCGACCCTTGGCGCGCCGTGTCATTGGAAATGATTGACAGCAGCGTGAGCCAATGGCTGCGCTCAGGGGTGTATTTAGGTTTTGTGCTGCCCTAGGCCTGGAGAAACTCGCGCACCCCCCTACTTTATATATGACGCACCCCTTCCTTTTTAAGACTCGTTCCTGTCATTTTCATGGGATAAGGACAGAGGGACAGGGTGGGATGAGGACAGGGGGACAGGGTGGGATGAGGACAGGGTGGGATGAGCACAGGGGGACAGGGTGGGATGAGGACAGGGGGACAGGGTGGGATGAGCACAGGGGGACAGGGTGGGATGAGGACAGGGGGACAGGGTGGGATGAGGACAGGGTGGGATGAGGACAGGGTGGGATAAGGACAGGGGGACAGGGTGGGATGAGCACAGGGGGACAGGGTGGGATGAGCACAGGGGGACAGGGTGGGATGAGGACAGGGGGACAGTGTGGGATGAGGACAGGGGGACAGGGTGGGATGAGGACAGGGGGACAGGGTGGGATGAGCACAGGGGGACAGGGTGGGACGACACCTTTCCAGCCACTCCAGAAGGAAAGCTTTATTGTCCTGATTCAGAGAATGTTCAGTGTTCATCAAGTTGTTGTTCATCATTATAGAATGATCTGCTCTCTCCATGGGCCATAAATAGTGGGCAGGAGGTTTCCCCCCTAGCCCTCTATGGACGGGCCGCCACTGGTTGTCACCCCATAACAGGAAGTGCCTAAACCAAGACCTTCATGGCAGGATCACCTGTGATTATTCCAATGAGATCTGCAGATTTAACCACTTGCTTACTGGGCACATATACCCCCTTCCTGCCCCAGGCGAAATTTCAGCTTTCAGCGCTGTCACGCTTTGATCGACAATTGCGCGGTCATGCGACGTGGCTCCCAAACAAAATTGACCTTCTTTTTTTTTACTAGTAATGGTGGCGATCTGTGATTTTTGTCAGGACTGCGACATTACGGCGGACACATCGGACACTTTTGACACATTTTTGGGACCATTCACATTTATACGGCGAACAGTGCTATAAATAAGCACTTAATACTGTATAAATGTGACTGGCATTGAAGGGGTTAACACTAGGGGTGAGGAAGGGGTTAATTAGCTAGTTTCAGAGAGGGTGCCCTTACTTTGCGGCGGCGTAGCGTATCGTGTTTACACTACGCCGCCGTAAGTTAGCGAGGCAAGTACATGATTCACAAAGTACTTGCCTGCTAAGTTACGGCGGCGTAGCGTAAATCGGGCGGGCGTAATGGCGCCTAATTCTAATTTAGCTGAGGGGGCGTGTTTTATGTTAATGGGGCTTGACCTGACGTGATTGACGTTTTTTTGGAACGGCGCATGCGCCGTCCGCCTACATATCCCAGTGTGCATTGCAGCAACGTACGCCGCACGGGCCTATTGGTTTCGACGTGGACGTAAATGACGTAAATCCCTATTCACGGACGACTTACGCAAACGACGTAAAATTTTCGAATTTCGAACTGCGGCCATACTTTAACATTACTATTCCAACTATTTGTTGGAATAACTTTAGGCCTGATAATGCGTTACGTAAACGGCGTATCTGTACTGCGTTGGCCGGGCGTACGTTCGTGAATAGGCGTATCTACTGATTTACATATTCTACGCCGACCGCAATGGAAACGCCACCTAGCGGCCAGCCTAAATATTGCACCTTAAGATAGGACGGCGCAAGCCGTCGTATCTTAGATAGGTTTAAGTGTATCTCTGTTTGAGAATACACTTAAACTTAGGTCGGCGCAGATTCCGAGTTAGGTCGGCGTATCTACCGATACGCCGGCCTAACTCTATGTGAATCTAGCTAAATGTGTGCCCTGCATAGTGTTTCTAACTGTGGGGGAAGGTGAGTGACTGGGGGAGGTGACTGATCTGTGTTCCTATGTACAAGGGACACAGCATCGGTCTCCTCTCTCCCTGACAGGACGTGGATCTCTGTGTTTACACACAGAGATCCGCGTCCCTGTCTCTGTGACTGTCGATCGCGGTTGCCTGGCGGACATCGCGGCCGCCAGGCACACACATCGGCACATGAGTGACGCGGCGGGCGTGCGCACGTGCCGCCAGCGGCGCTCGCGCCCCCCAGTGGCTGGAGACCAGAGGCCGTATATAGACAGCCTCCCGGCAATTAAGAGCCACATTGTGGCCGTAAAAAGTCATCGGGCGGGAGGGAGGCGGTTAAAAAAGGATCCAAAATGACTGTTGAAATGACATTAACATATTGAAACCTCTATGAGATTTTAGCGATTGGGATTACATCACCGTGCTGACGGTGAAGCAGATTTATATTTAGCGAGTGATTCCCGTCCCATTCTAGCGGCTGTCGTGCTCGCGGAATGTCAGTGACGACGCTCTGAGAAGACAATGACAGAGAAGGAGATGAAATATATATTTATAAAAATCTCAGGAGTGGGCTCTGATGGAACGAAGTGACATGTTTAGGAGGAAGGTGTCACACGCTGATGTAACTGCGAATTTGTTGGATTTGGGATAATTTAACCCCTTCACGCCGACAGTACACAGATATGTGGCCCCACTGGACTGTTTTTTTTTTCCGTGGGGGCCGCACATATGTGTATCTGTCTTTGTGCTGAGAGTGTGCCACAAAGACTGCTACCAGCATGGAGACCACGGTCCTGGGTCACCTGACCGCTGTGATAGCCTCTGATTGGCTACCACAGTGATCAGTCACTATGAAGCCCACTCTGTGTTTCTCCCTGTGAATGGAGAAGAAAGATACATTGTATCTCTCTGGGCCATATTCTTATAGATCTCCGGCGGCGTAACGTATGTCCTTTACGTTACTCCGCCGCAAGTTTAACTGGCAAGTGCCTGATTCCCAAACCACTTACCTGTAAACTTGCGGCGGCGTAGCGTAAAGTCCACCCGCGCAAGCACTCCTAATTCAAATGATCCTGGTAGGGGGCGTGGATCATTTAAATTAGGCGCGCTCCCGCGCCGATCGTAATGCGCATGCTCCGTCGGGTAAATTACCCGACGTGCATTGCGCTAAATGACGTCTCACGGACGTCATTTGTTTTGACGGTAACGTAAATGGCGTCCATCGACATTCACGGACGACTTACGCAAACGACGTTAAATTTTCAAATTTCGACGCGGGAACGACGGCCATACTTAACATTGAGTACGCCACCTAGGGGGCATGTTTATCTTTACGCCGCGTATCGCTTACGGAAACGACGTAAAATCACGGGCAAGCGTACGTTAGAGAATCGGCGTGACTAGTCATTTGCATATTCTACGCTGACCGCAAAGGAAACGCCACCTAGCGGTCAGCGTAGATATTGCAGCCTAAGATACAACGGCGCAGGCCGTCGTATCTTAGGCATGTTTAAGTGTATCTCAGTTTGAGAATACACTTAAACATAGGGCGGCCTTAGAATCGGACTTACGTCGGTGTATCTGCTGATACGCCGGCGTAAATTCTTTGAGAATCTGGCCCTCTCTCTCCATGCAGAAAAAAGTGTGTGCAAAACAAATAAAAAAAATAAAATAATAATAATATTTTTTTTTTACTATTTTTTTTTTTACTATTTTGGGTCAGCTTTGATAATAAAAGAATCAGGAGATATCAATGACCATTTACCACCAAATGAAGCAGGTGTCCCCCATCAAAGCCCCCCCAGCAGGTGTCCCTCATCAAAGCCCCACCATCAGAGCCCCCCAGCAGGTGTCCCCATAGATCAGTACTTGTCCAATAGATCCCTGTAGCTCGGGTGTGCTGGGAGCAGAAGCACATTACAGGGGGCGGGGCATATGTGGCATCTTTGGTTACTTGGAGGGTGGCACTCATAGAGCATTTCTGGGAGTGCATGGGATGATTGGCAGCAGCTTCGGCCAACCCAGAAGCCTCTCATCACACCGCCTATAGGAGAAGAGCCGACACACGCAGAGGGGGCGGGGCAGACAGGAGACTGCTCCATGCGCATCGGACAGAATTAAATAGTGGAGCCTATTACCGGAACGTGTTCCAGTACTAGGCCCCCGCGGTAGGGAACCCAGCCCGAAAAACTTTACTGTTTTTTTTAAAGCACAAAACTGTTTTTTTCCCATAAAAAAAGGCGTTTAAATAATTGCTGCGCAAATACCGTGTGAGATAAAAAGTTGCAATGACCGCCATTGTATTCTCTAGCGTCTCTGCTAAAAAAAAAAACATATATAGTGTTTGGGAGTTCTATGTAATTTTCTAGCAAAAAAAATATGATTTTTACATGTAGGAGCAAAGTGTCGGAATTGGCCTGGGCACCAAATGGTTAAACTTTGTTCCTCCATCCTATTAGCAACTATCATATTAATATAGAAGGTTTCCTTAACGAGTAATCTGACCATTGTGAACTGTCTCTCCACAGAAAGCCATCGATGCAGACAACGCCGGGGTGAATCCGATCGGAAACTACTCCAACAGCAGCAGCCACTGGGACCTGGGCAGCGCCTTCTTCTTTGCGGGCACCGTCATCACCACTATAGGTGAGAGGCCACCTCGCTATTGTCCCTCGCCGCCTGCTTTTCATCCCTTTTATGTACTGTATATCTAAAACCAACAACTGTAAATATTTTTTTAGTTATTTAAAGAATAGATTAGAACCCCTGCCAAAAAAATATAGAGGGCCAGATTCATGTACAATTCCGGCGGCGTAACGTATCCCATTTACGTTACACCGCCGCAAGTTTTCAGCGCAAGTGCTTGATTCACAAAGCCTGTAAACTTGCGGCGGCGTAGCGTAAATCCGTCCGGCGCAAGCCCGCCTAATTCAAATGGGGCGTGTATCATTTAAATTAGGCGCGTTCCCGCGCAGAACGTACTGCGCATGCTCCGTTTTTGTAATTTCCCGCCGTGCTTTGCGCGAAATGACGCCGCACCGACGTAATTTTTTGAACGCCGACGTGCGTTACGTCCTTTCCTATTCCTGGACGACTTACGCAAAAAAAAATAAAAAATTAAATTCGACGCGGGAACGACGGTCATACTTTAACATGGCTGGTCTAAATATAAGCCATGAAATAGCAGCCGTAACTTTACGACGGGAAAAGCCGACTAGCGACGACGTAAGAGAATGCGACGAGCGCGCGTAGCTTCGTGGATCGCCGTAAACAGCTAATTAGCATACCCGACGCGGACCACGGGCCGAGAGGCCGCATATTTGCATACAGCAGGCACCAAGGGGTTAAAATGATACAAGCAAGAACACTTATGATGGTGACAGTTAAACGAATATGTAATGTTGGATCAGATCCCAGCCTCACGTATGCTCCAGCTAACGGAATTCTCATCACACTTTGTCCCTGCTTGATGTGTTTCGCCCACCCCACTGGGTCTGGCGTTTCGCTCCTCCCACTGGGTGCCGTGTTTCGCCCCACTAACTGGGCTTCTTCAGAAGAGCTTCTGAAGACGCCCAGTGGAAGAGGTAAAACGCATCAAGCGGGGACGTAGTGTGATGAGAATTCCTTTAGATGCAACACACGCAGAGGTGGCCATTTGGCCCATTTGTACGGTGGCCATTTGGCCCATTTGTACGGTGGCCATTCAGCCATCTTCTGTCGAAGAGCATGACCGAAAAAGCTAATCGACATCCGATCAACACTCTCAGCCAATGGCTGAGAGCGCTAACTTGTATGTTCTGGAAGGGGGGGGGGGGTTCCTCTGTTCAAGCACAATAGCTCAGCGGGAGAGATTGCTGCACTAACATCGCATAGTTAGTACATCGGCTTCTCCCGAGTTCACTGGGTTGAACGAAAAAAGATTAATAGTGTGTACCAGGCTTAAGAAAGGAGAGGAACTGCAAATCAGTATATGAAATTATAAATTACATTATAAAAATATGGCAAGTGTGTGAAATCGAGTCATATGAAAAGCATGTTATAGATACATGTTTATATATCTCCCAATCATGGGCAACCGCTGAAATTTTTTCGGGGGGGGGGGGTTGGGGGCGCTTCCGCAAGGGTTGATACACAGTCGCATTTAACCCTCTCTTCAAATGCTAGCAGGGGTTAAAAGCACCCTACTAGCGGCCAAATAGCGCAGCTAAAACAATGGTAAAGTGGCTCTTTACCGATAACGCGGCCAGCTGGCAGTGTGAAATTGCTCTTGAGATAATTCAGCTTCACTCCATGCCCATATAAATTTAGCCTAGAGAATATACAGACCCCCCCTTCAGCACAGATGGACCCCCCTTCAGCACAGAACCCCCCTTTCAGCACAGACCCCCCCCCCCATTCAGCACAGACCCCCCATTCTGCACAGACCCCTCCATTCAGCACAGATGGACCCCCCTTCAGCACATCCCCCCCATTCAGCACAGACCCCCCCTTCAGCACAGATGGACCCCCATTCAGCGCAAACCCCCTCCTTCAGCACAGACGGACCCCCCCCCCCCCATCCCATTCAGTACCTCAGATCAGCCATCAGCACGGCATGGGCACAGCAGGTTCCCTCCCCCTGTGTACACATAAACACTGGAGGGGGAGGCGGCTTCACTCTGCTCGCTGTGTCTGTGTGACATCCGGCCCGGGACCGCTCAGACAGCCCACAGTCGCAAGACTCTTCAACACCTTCTCGATTTTCCAGGGGGGGTCAATTGCCCCCCTTTGCCCTATGGAGCGGACGCCCATGCTCCCATTCTGTCATTAGAAGGCGCAGGTTTTGGGCCAGATTCTCAAAGAGATACGATGGTGTATCTCCTGATACACCGTCGTATCTCTGAGTTAGGGCGGTTGTATCTATGCGACTGATTCATAGAATCAGGTTACGCATAGATATGCCTAAGATCCGACAGGTGTAACTGTGTTACACCGTCGGATTTTAACTGCAATTTAAAAACGGCCGCTGGGGGGCGTTCTCGCTGATTTACGCAGAGAATATGTAAATCAACGAGATACGCCAATTCACGAACGTACGCGGGCCCAACGCAGTGTTTTTACGACGTTTACGTAAGGGTTTTCCCGGCGCATAGTTACCCCTGCTTCTATGAGGCGCAGCCAATGTTAAGTATGGCCGTTGTTCCCGCGACTAAATTACAATTTTTTACGTCATTTGCGTAAGTCGTTCGCAAATACGGATGGACGTCATTTACGTAAGCGTAGAAACCAATGACGTTGTTGCGACGTCATTTGGAGCAATGCACGCTGGGAAAATTTCCGGGCGGCGCATGCGCTATTCGATCGGCGCGGGGACGCGCCTGATTTGAATAGCACACTCCCCCTAGCCGCGGAATTTGAATTCCCCCGGAGGAAATATGATTCGCCGCCGCAAGTTTGGAGGTAAGTGTTTTGTGAATTACCCACTTGCCTCTAAAACTTGCGGCGGCGGATGTTAAATCAGATAGATTACGCGGATCTAAAGATCCGCTGATCTATCTGAATCTGGCCCTCTCTGTTTACTCGGCAAGAGCATCTTGGATGCAGAAAAAGTATAAAGAGATTTCTACAACATTTGGATCTGATCTCCAGCACTGAGATCTTGTTCTGTGACAGATTCTTGGTGGGTGTGAGTTGAAAAGTGCAATGCTGCAAAGTCTCTCCGCCGGGTTTATTATCCCGCCAACATTCTATTTATTACGTTTTATGAAAACCCGTGAAGACGGTAGAAAGCCGCAAGCAGCCTGCAATGCTTGTGACCCTTAAAAATGCATGAAATCATTTTACGCTTCATGTTTAATCCATGAGGCCCCCCAGGGGCCCATCCAGGGAGCTTGAAGAGGAAATTGCAAACATGTTGGTTCTTTGTGTGAGATTGGAAACCAGATCTTAGGGCAGACACCAAGACCAACTGACCGGGAACACACTAGCATAGAGACAATTGCTACATTGTGTAACAAAAAATATATATATATAAATAAATATATATATATATAAATATATATACATATATATATATATATATATATATATATATATATATATATATATATATATACAGTATATATACACTGCATACAGGGCTGCCATCAGGAATTATGGGGCCCCTTACACAGCTTCAGGCATGTGGAGCTGTTATTGTTTTTTACATGGTGGACATTGATGTTGGTGAAGTTTAATCACTTGTGGATCAGACCCAATGTTGAGGATCGTATCTGTCTGAACTGCAAGACTAGGAGTGACTACCTATTATATGCTGTTCATGATCCCCTGTCATAAGGGATCATGGTGATTTGGTAAGGAGCCAATCTATAGTTCGGTGGAGGATACATCACTTTTCTTTGGACAGGTTTTCAACTGATTTTGGAACTTGGCACAGAGCACGGGTGTTTTTTATTTCATGTGTTAAACATTTATGGACTTTGGGCCAGATCCTCAAAAGAGATACTCCGACTTAAGTGCTGTTCAGTCTGTGTGTAACTTTGGAAACGATCCTCAAAAGGCTTTTTCCAAAGTTACACAGAAGATCCGGCATGTGTAATTGATTTACACTGCCTAATTTTAGGATGCAGTACCGCATCCGCCGCTGGGGGCATTTCGAGTCGAAATGCCGTTGCTAGTATGCAAATTAGCACTTAAGGCGATCCACAAAGCTTTCTAGCTTCTTTTTTGCGCCGTAAGTGTTATTTTGCAAGTGTAAAATTAGGGCTCGTTTTACAAAGTGTAAAGTTAGTCACACCTTGTAAAGGCCCATTGCAGCGACGGCATTTGGTATGCTTTCCCGAGGGAGAACTCCACGTCAATTTGTAAAAAACAAAACCGGCATGGGTTCCCCCCCAGGAGCATACCAGGCCCTTAGGTCTGGTATGGGTTGTAAGGGGACCCCCCCTACGCCGAAAAATTTACGTAGGGGGTCCCCCTACAATCCATACCAGACCCGTATCCAAAGCACGGTACCCGGCCGGCCAGGAAGGGAGTGGGGACGAGCGAGCGCCCCCCCCCCCCCTCCTGAGCCGTGCCAGGCCGCGTGCCCTCAACATGGGGGGGTTGGGTGCTCTGGGGCAGGGGGGCGCACTGCGGGCCCCCCCACCTCAGAGCACCCTGTCCCCATGTTGATGAGGACAGGACCTCTTCCCGACAACCCTTGCCATTGGTTGTCGGGGTCTGCGGGCGGAGGCTTATCGGAATCTGGGAGTCCCCTTTAATAAGGGGGCCCCCAGATACCGGCCCCCCACCCTAAGTGAATGGATATGGGGTACATCGTACCCCTATCCATTCACCTGGAGGCAAAAAGTAAAAGTTAATAAACACACAACACAAGGCTTTTTAAAATAGTTTATTATTCTGCTCCGGACGCCCCCCCTGTCTTCGTTATTAGCTCAATTACCAGGGGGGGCTTCTTCTTCCGCTCTCCGGGGGTCTTCTTCCACTCTCCGGGGGTCTTCCGCTCTCCGGGGGGCTTCTCCGGACTCCGGGGGGGCTTCTCCGGACTCCGGGGGGCTTCTTCCATCTTCTCCCCTCTTCCGCTGTTGACTCGGCGAACCCCGGTTCTTCTGCAGCTCTCCGGTGCCTTCTTCTTCAGCGCTGGCTGCCTGCTATGTTTGTGTGTTAGCTCGATTTCAAACAGGCAGCCAGCGCGGTCTTCTGTGACGCCAGGGTCTTCTGGTCTTCTGTTCTTCCGATGTTGCCTCGTCGCCTGTTGTCGCTGTAATGATGGAAGCGCGCCTTGCATCCCATTTATATAGGCATCACCGTCCCATCATGCTCCGGCAGGTACCCACGTGGTGGGTGCCTACCCACGTGCACCCACCACGTGGGTACCTGCCGGAGCATGATGGGACGGTGATGCCTATATAAATGGGATGCAAGGCGCGCTTCCATCATTACAGCGACAACAGGCGACGAGGCAACATCGGAAGAACAGAAGACCAGAAGACCCTGACGCCACAGAAGACCGCGCCGGCTGCCTGTTTGAAATCGAGCTAACACACAAACATAGCAGGCAGCCAGCGCTGAAGAAGAAGGCACCGGAGAGCTGCAGAAGAACCGGGGTTCGCCGAGTCAAGAGCGGAAGAGGGGAGAAGATGGAAGAAGCCCCCCGGAGTCCGGAGAAGCCCCCCCGGAGGCCGGAGAAGCCCCCCCCGGAGAGCGGAAGACCCCCGGAGAGTGGAAGAAGACCCCCGGAGAGCGGAAGAAGAAGCCCCCCCTGGTAATTGAGCTAATAACGAAGACAGGGGGGGCGTCCGGAGCAGAATAATAAACTATTTTAAAAAGCCTTGTGTTGTGTGTTTATTAACTTTTACTTTTTGCCTCCAGGTGAATGGGTAGGGGTACGATGTACCCCATATCCATTCACTTAGGGTGGGGGGCCGGTATCTGGGGGCCCCCTTATTAAAGGGGACTCCCAGATTCCGATAAGCCTCCGCCCGCAGACCCCGACAACCAATGGCAAGGGTTGTCGGGAAGAGGTCCTGTCCTCATCAACATGGGGACAGGGTGCTCTGGGGTGGGGGGGCCCGCAGTGCGCCCCCCTGCCCCAGAGCACCCAACCCCCCCATGTTGAGGGCACGCGGCCTGGCACGGCTCAGGAGGGGGGGGGGGCGCTCGCTCGTCCCCACTCCCTTCCTGGCCGGCCGGGTAGCGTGCTTTGGATACGGGTCTGGTATGGATTGTAGGGGGACCCCCTACGTCAATTTTTCGGCGTGGGGGGGTCTCCTTACAACCCATGCCAGACCTAAGGACCTGGTATGCTCCTGGGGGGGGAACCCATGCCGGTTTTTACTTTGAAAATTGGCATGGAGTTCTCCCTCAGGAATGCATGCCGCTGTCATTTTTTTTTTCCCCGACGCAACTTTAAGCCGTCGCGATCCTCAAAACTCGGCGTAACGTAACTTCGCGCATGCGCAGTACGGCCGACGCGCATGCGCAGTACGGCCGCCGCGGGAGCGCGCCTCATTTAAATGGGACTCGCCCCATTTGAATAGGAACGCCTTGCGCCGGAGGAATTTTAGTTACACAGCCTGAAATTTCTAGCTAAGTGCTTTGTGGATCAGGCACTTAGGTAGAAACTTTAAGCCAGTGTAACTTAAATTGGATTTTTTAAGTTACGTCAGGTTTTTGTGGATCTGGCCCTTTATTGCTACAATATTTGTTTTATTTATATGTCTATATATATTTTTATTTGGTTAATATTAATTGATCTAAAGATATGATCTAAAACATTTTTTTTTTGATGTTCATTTATCACTGTTTCACTGTTATTGAGGGACTTGAGGGTGCTATATAGTGCCCTCTAGTGGCTATCAACCTCTCTTGTTTTTTGGTATATTAGTGATTTATATATACCATCATATATCATATAGTTTATGATTTATATCAACATATATCACATAGTTGTGTGTGTTTTGTGATTCAAACATTTGTTTCGCATGGTTTAGAGGTAGAGCGATTTATATTTTTTTTCACAGTTTTTTTGTATCTATTGTTTACATGGTAATCGCAGCTCTCGGATTGAATAGACTGCGATTTCATTGCAGTTCTTCTTTCTTCCTTTCTTGTTTGTTTAGTATTTAGAGCAGTTTCTTTCCAATTTTCCATCTATATAGATAGATAGATAGATCTCTTTATATATATATTTATATACTTTTATGAGTAAATGTAAACAAACATTTTAAAATGTATCGAAACATTTTAATTAAATAAACACTTAGGCCCGGATTCACAACGGAGTTACGACGGCGTATCTCCAGATACGCCATCGTAACTCTGAGTTGCGTGGTCGTATCTATGCGCCTGATTCATAGAATCAGTTACGCATAGATTTCTATTAGATCCGACCGGCGTAAGTCTGTTACGCCGTCGGACCTTAACTGCATATTTACGCTGGCCGCTAGGGGCGTGTACGCTGATTTACGCCTAGAAATCTGTAAATCAGCTGGATACGCGAATTCACGAACGTACGCCCGGCCGACACAGTATAGATACGCTGTTTACGTTAGGCTTTTTCTGGCGTAAAGTTACCCCTACTATATGGTGGCGTACATGCGGCGTACCAATGTTAAGTACGGACGTCGTTCCCGCGTCAAATTTTTAATATTTTACGTCGTTTGCGTAAGTCGTCCGTGAATGGGGCTGGACGTCATTTACGTTCACATCGAAACCAATACGTCCTTGCGGTGTACTTTGGAGCAATGCACCCTGGGATATTCCACGGACGGCGCATGCTCGTGAAAAACGTCAATCACGTCGGGTTACAAGTTATTTACATAAAACACGCCCCCCTGTTCCAAATTTGAATTAGGCGGGCTTACGCCGGCCTATTTACGCTACGCCGCCACAACTTACGGAGCAAGTGCTTTGAGAATACAGCACTTGCCCGTCTAAGTTGCGGAGGCGTAACATAAATTGGATATCGGATATCGGATATAACGAATCTGGCCCTTATTACACATTCACAAATAGTTTTTTTGCTAGTGCCTCAACCACCCACCCCCACTTCCCAAGGCAATAATAAAAACTGTAGAAACTGGTGCCATTTTTTTTTATAATGATTGCTTAGTAGACAGTGTCAATAGGGCAGAGGTTGGTGCCAGTTGGGCCGTGGACGGTTTTAGTTGTTTTTTTTTATTTTTATTATCTTTTATAAATATTTTAATAATTTTTTTAAAAAATGTACAATATATATCTATATATATATATATATATATATATATATATATATATATATATATATATAGGGCCAGATCCTCAAAAGAGATACTCCGACTTAAGTGCTGTTCAGTCTGTGTGTAACTTTGGAAACGATCCTCAAAAGGCTTTTTCCACAGAAGATCCGGCATGTGTAATTGATTTACACTGCCTAATTTTAGGATGCAGTACCGCATCCGCCGCTGGGGGCATTTCGAGTCGAAATGCCGTTGCTAGTATGCAAATTAGCACTTAAGGCGATCCACAAAGCTTTCTAGCTTCTTTTTTGCGCCGTAAGTGTTATTTTGCAAGTGTAAAATTAGGGCTCGTTTTACAAAGTGTAAAGTTAGTCACACCTTGTAAAGGCCCATTGCAGCGACGGCATTTGGTATGCTTTCCCGAGGGAGAACTCCACGTCAATTTGTAAAAAACAAAACCGGCATGGGTTCCCCCCCAGGAGCATACCAGGCCCTTAGGTCTGGTATGGGTTGTAAGGGGACCCCCCCTACGCCGAAAAATTGACGTAGGGGGTCCCCCTACAATCCATACCAGACCCGTATCCAAAGCACGGTACCCGGCCGGCCAGGAAGGGAGTGGGGACGAGCGAGCGCCCCCCCCCCCTCCTGAGCCGTGCCAGGCCGCGTGCCCTCAACATGGGGGGGTTGGGTGCTCTGGGGCAGGGGGGCGCACTGCGGGCCCCCCCACCCCAGAGCACCCTGTCCCCATGTTGATGAGGACAGGACCTCTTCCCGACAACCCTTGCCATTGGTTGTCGGGGTCTGCGGGCGGAGGCTTATCGGAATCTGGGAGTCCCCTTTAATAAGGGGGCCCCCAGATACCGGCCCCCCACCCTAAGTGAATGGATATGGGGTACATCGTACCCCTACCCATTCACCTGGAGGCAAAAAGTAAAAGTTAATAAACACACAACACAAGGCTTTTTAAAATAGTTTATTATTCTGCTCCGGACGCCCCCCCTGTCTTCGTTATTAGCTCAATTACCAGGGGGGGCTTCTTCTTCCGCTCTCCGGGGGTCTTCTTCCACTCTCCGGGGGTCTTCCGCTCTCCGGGGGGGGCTTCTCCGGACTCCGGGGGGGCTTCTCCGGACTCCGGGGGGCTTCTTCCATCTTCTCCCCTCTTCCGCTCTTGACTCGGCGAACCCCGGTTCTTCTTCAGCTCTCCGGTGCCTTCTTCTTCAGCGCTGGCTGCCTGCTATGTTTGTGTGTTAGCTCGATTTCAAACAGGCAGCCGGCGCGGTCTTCTGTGGCGTCAGGGTCTTCTGGTCTTCTGTTCTTCCGATGTTGCCTCGTCGCCTGTTGTCGCTGTAATGATGGAAGCGCGCCTTGCATCCCATTTATATAGGCATCACCGTCCCATCATGCTCCGGCAGGTACCCACGTGGTGGGTGCACGTGGGTAGGCACCCACCACGTGGGTACCTGCCGGAGCATGATGGGACGGTGATGCCTATATAAATGGGATGCAAGGCGCGCTTCCATCATTACAGCGACAACAGGCGACGAGACAACATCGGAAGAACAGAAGACCAGAAGACCCTGACGCCACAGAAGACCGCGCCGGCTGCCTGTTTGAAATCGAGCTAACACACAAACATAGCAGGCAGCCAGCGCTGAAGAAGAAGGCACCGGAGAGCTGCAGAAGAACCGGGGTTCGCCGAGTCAAGAGCGGAAGAGGGGAGAAGATGGAAGAAGCCCCCCGGAGTCCGGAGAAGCCCCCCCCCGGAGTCCGGAGAAGCCCCCCCCGGAGAGCGGAAGAAGAAACCCCCCCCCGGAGAGCGGAGAAGACCCCCGGAGAGTGGAAGAAGAAGCCCCCCCTGGTAATTGAGCTAATAACGAAGACAGGGGGGGCGTCCGGAGCAGAATAATAAACTATTTTAAAAAGCCTTGTGTTGTGTGTTTATTAACTTTTACTTTTTGCCTCCAGGTGAATGGATAGGGGTACGATGTACCCCATATCCATTCACTTAGGGTGGGGGGCCGGTATCTGGGGGCCCCCTTATTAAAGGGGACTCCCAGATTCCGATAAGCCTCCGCCCGCAGACCCCGACAACCAATGGCAAGGGTTGTCGGGAAGAGGTCCTGTCCTCATCAACATGGGGACAGGGTGCTCTGGGGTGGGGGGGCCCGCAGTGCGCCCCCCTGCCCCAGAGCACCCAACCCCCCCATGTTGAGGGCACGCGGCCTGGCACGGCTCAGGAGGGGGGGGGCGCTCGCTCGTCCCCACTCCCTTCCTGGCCGGCCGGGTACCGTGCTTTGGATACGGGTCTGGTATGGATTGTAGGGGGACCCCCTACGTCAATTTTTCGGCGTGGGGGGGTCTCCTTACAACCCATGCCAGACCTAAGGACCTGGTATGCTCCTGGGGGGGGAACCCATGCCGGTTTTTTCTTTGAAAATTGGCATGGAGTTCTCCCTCGGGAATGCATGCCGCTGTCATTTTTTTTTCCCCGACGCAACTTTAAGCCGTCGCGATCCTCAAAACTCGGCGTAACGTAACTTCGCGCATGCGCAGTACGGCCGACGCGCATGCGCAGTACGGCCGCCGCGGGAGCGCGCCTCATTTAAATGGGACTCGCCCCATTTGAATAGGAACGCCTTGCGCCGGCGGAATTTTAGTTACACAGCCTGAAATTTCTAGATAAGTGCTTTGTGGATCAGGCACTTAGGTAGAAACTTTAAGCCAGTGTAACTTAAATTGGATTTTTTAAGTTACGTCAGGTTTTTGTGGATCTGGCCCATACTGTATATATATATTTTTTTTTTTTATATAGGAGCCCTGTTGGGGGGCTTTGGTGAAATATCATGGGTCTAAACAGACCCCTGATGTCTCACTTTTGAGATTCCCCAGTCCCTTTCTCTACAGCCTCAGCTGCACTGGACAGCAAATTAATAGGAAGCTCTCTGTGCTGAGCGGCTTCCTGTTCATTCACAAACTGCAGCATAGAAAACACAGTTTTGACTTCAGTTAGGCATTAAATGGGACACTATGGAGCAGCTGATCTTCCTATTTTTTTGTTATGATTGTATATAAACTGTATTTGTATACTGAATGTTCTAATTCCATTCCGTCCTTCATGACAGGTTATGGGAACATTGCACCGAGCACAGAAGGAGGAAAGATCTTTTGTATCCTCTATGCGATATTTGGAATCCCACTCTTTGGCTTCCTATTGGCTGGAATCGGTGATCAGCTTGGTACCATCTTTGGGAAGAGCATTGCAAGAGTCGAGAAGGTTTTCAGGGTAAGAATCGGCCTTCAATGATGACATTAGGAAGGTGACCCATCTGTTTATAGACACCAATTGGGGACGTTTTGCATTTAAAACATACCGTATTTGCCAGCGTATAAGATGACTGGGCGTATAAGGCGACCCCCTATTTTTCCAGGAAAAATTTTGGTTTTGGGATATACTCGCCATATAAGACTACCCCCTTCCTACTAGTCTGTCTGGAAGCTGAGGGGTAGCCAGAACAACCGCTGACAGGAACAACCGCTGACAGAAACAGGCATTTTTCAAATCTCACTGTGCCATTACATTACATTACATGCCCCACTGTGCCATTCCATTACATGCCCCACTGTGCCATTCCATTACATGCCCCATTGTGCCATTCCATTACATGCCCCACTGTGCCGTGCCATTACATGCCCCACTGTGCCGTGCCGTTACATGCCCCACTGTGCCATTCCATTACATGCCCCACTGTGCCATTCCATTACATGCCACACTGTGTCATTCCATTACATGCCCCACTGTGCCATGCCATTCCATGCCCCACTGTGCCATTTCATGCCCCCACTGTGCCATTCCATGCCTTCACTGTGCCATTCCATGCCCCCACTGTGCCATTCCATTCATCCACTGTCCATCACATGCCTCCACTGTCCATCACATGCCTCCACTGTGCCCGCAAGACGATCTCCATACCTTATTTTTTTGCTGCGGGCATACATGTTTCAGGCTGCGGGCATCCATGTTTCAGGCTGCGGGCATCCATGTTTCAGGCTGCGGGCATCCATGTTTCAGGCTGCGGACATCCATGTTTCAGGCTGCGGGCATCCATGATTCAAAAGCCGTGCCTCCTCCTCAGACTGTTCCGTGATAGGCGGAACACTAATTTTCCCAGCGGGGCCTCTGTTCAGTGTTCCGCCTATCACGGACGTCCTCTCGTCCGAGGATGAGAAGGCATCCGTGATAGGTGGAACACTAAACAGAGGCCCTGCTGAGAAAATTAGTGTTCCGCCTATCACGGAACAGTCTGAGGAGGAGGCGGGGCTTTTAAATCATGGATGCCTGCAGCCTGAAACATGGATGTCCGCAGCCTGACGGAGACAGATCCGGCGTCTAAGACGACTCCCGACTTTGGATGCATTTTTTTGCATCCAAAAGGTCGTCTTATACGCCGGCAAATAGGGTATCTAAAAAAAGATGTCGCAGCCTTCCAGTCCTTTAGATGTGGTGGCTGTATTCGTTTTCCCTTTTCAGGCTTATTTGCCCTTCATTTTAGCCTGGTGATCCTGTCCTGAAGTGACAAGTTCCCTCTCCTGAGTAACATAGGGGGGGAGCTATTCTATACTCCTCTAACACTGTTGAGAACATGTTATGCGGATATAAGAAGCCAAGAGCTGGCTTAGACCAATGGTTCTCAACCCTGTCCTCAAGCACCCCCAACAGGCCAGGTTTTGGGAAACTCTCTTAGGGCCCTTTCACGTGGGACGGATCCGTGATGATCCGCCCCGTTAACCTCCGCTTGCTCAGTGGGGATCGCTCCATTGATCCCCACTGAGCCGGCGGATGACAGGGCGGTCACCGCACACTGGGGCACCCTGGTTTCTGTTCCAGCCAGTACTAGCCTTCAGAGCCCCATCATATCAGCAGGGATACTACAAAGACAACCATACCAGCTCCTGGTTAACCTGGAATGAGGGCATAGCATCCGGATCCCATGCTGAGCGGCTGCCCTGCTGCATTGTTAAGGGAGGAGGTTAGCTGCTGAGCATGGGAACTAGTCAGGAAACACTTTCTCAATGAATGTGAACAATCCTTCGATGGGAGGTGGAGAAGTGGGGTGGTGATCTCCACCTCTTCCATGCAGAGAATGCTTTGCATCCAGTGATCTCCACTAGCTTCCAGGTTGTATGCTGAGAGGCTGCCCCGCTGATTGTGAACAAAACGAGGTCAGCTGTTGACCACAGGCACCATTCAGCATTCTCCAAATGATGCCTGTGCCCAGCAGCTGACCTCCTATGTTCACAAAGGAGCGGGACAGTCACTCAGCAAGGAACCTGAAAGCTAGTGGAGATCACTGGAGTAGTTGGATCTACTTACTGCAGTGGTTTTCAGCTTCTAGAGGGATACCACATGGAATATACTGTACATACTGTAACGGTCACCACCGTTTACGACCTTCCATCAACTACGACAGCTCATCTGACACACAGATAAACCAGCAGGCATCCCATTTCCCAGAATAACGAGACTTGCTCCGTGTTCTCTAGTTTCAAATGTAAGACAACTTTAATGGTTCACGCTCAGATTTTATACAGTTTTCAAGGCACAGGAACAATCAAACTCTCCACCCACACCCTGGGGGTCTTCAATACACCTTCAGAGGGCTAATTGCTATACATTCTAGACATGTCGGCGCCTGTCTATAATTATCATGATCTAATCACTGCACATTCTTTCATTAACAGAACTCAAACAAAACACCATCACACAATGATCTCTTCTCAATCCACATCCCTAGACAGACGTTCTGTCTCCGCATACAGCTTGACAGAAAGGTATTCACACCTCTGAGCATCAATAGGCTTAAAGCAGTGTTATCACACAATGAAAGGTGCCTGACTCAATTAGCAACTCACTAGCCAGGGCTAATCATAGAAATGAGTCACTATTGACTGGTTGGGTCACAATTAACCAACCACTTGCAATATCTCAAGATCCTGCAATATGAACTATCAGTGATGTCCCCTGTCCTGTAATTTAGGATATAATTTCTCAGTCACCCTATGGCCCTATCGGACATAAGGTGACCCTAGACATAAGACTCCTTGGTGACGCCGGTACAGGAGTACCCCTCATCCTTACAAAGCCTCTGTTTGTCCCAGGTCATTCCGTTACACATACCTACATTGGTTCCAGCTGGACCAGTGTAACTATTTAAAAAATATCCATGCCTGGAATTCTTCTTTAAGTTTGTGGCATTCTTGTTGTGGATGTGACTTCATACTGCCATTCTCCTGGTGGCCTCTCATTAGGCAGAATCGGCCCCTGAGTGTCTTATCGGGACCGTGAATTCCAGCTGAGTCGGTTATCTTAATGAGCAGAAGCATTATGTATATTTAATGAGGCTTATGTGAAACGTTCAGAGTGCAACGAAGAATTCCTGAATCCCTTTCTCCATGAACATTCAAAGTATATTATTAATTTATTATTATTATTTCCATTATTATTATTCATCTTTATTTTTAAAGGACAAGTCTACTTGTTCCCCCTGTCTACCCTATCGCCCTTTCCCCATCTACACTACGCAAACCTCCCATTTTTGTAGCCATCTTCTGATCATCTTCCAATCTTTAAAGTTTGTGTTGTCAGAACCGAACGATCGGCGGTGTTCGATCGCTCGGTTTTCAGTTCTGGCTAAGTTACCCCCAGAACTAGGCAGTACCAGTTTTGGAGTAAACCAGAATAAGTAATGTCATGGTTATGCAATAAAGTCTGGCAGCTTACCTGTCTCATGTGTCCATTAGAGGCCTGACCCTCTTTCTGGCTGTCTTTTATCACCTTCCTCCCTGTATGGCCCCACCCAGGCCATCCCAGGAAGTCTATATTAACTGTTGCACTACAGGCCTGCAGTGCTGTTCAACCTTTGTTTGTAGCTTCCGGTCTGCAGTGTGTTACGTTTACCTTCCTGTGTACCGACCTTGGCTCGTCTCTGACTTCTCCTGTTTGCCTGTTTCCCTGACCCTTGGCCTGTTCCTTGTTTACCCTTGTCTGCCAGTTGCCCTGACCTTGGCTTACCCATCACTATCGCTTGTCCTGGTTGCTGCTTCCCCTCTCTCCCTGCGGAGCGTGACTTTGGGGACCCCAGGGGTCGCGACCTGGATCCAGCTGCGGTGAAGGCCATCCTCACCACCAGAGGCTCTGGTGAACACAAAGCTGGGTCTTAGACCCCGCGCCCTGGGGAATCTTGGACTCACGCTTCCTCTCTGATTGCAGCAGTCGGCCATAGAGTTCACTACCCTGTGGTGCATCCCTGGCCCCAACGGGGTGCACTTGTCACCTGGCCACAAGTGACCTGACATAATGTTTATTTGAACAAGTACACAGGCTTTTATACACTTGAGAAGGACATTCCCCCCTTCTGATCCGATTACCCTAACAATACAAACTGGTCCAACTAGATCTTAGATAGGGGTATCGGAGTAAAGGGGGCTGAATACAAATGTACCCCCCCCCCCACACACACACTTTTCACAGATTTATTTGTAAAAAATTTGAAAACCATTTATAATTTTCCTTCCACTTCACAATTATGCGCCACTTTGTGTTGGTCTATCACATGAAATCCCAATAAAAGTATAGATACATTGTATATGTGTGTACATTGTATGGATACATTGTATATCTGTGTACATTGTGTGGATACATTGTATATCTGTGTACATTGTATATCTGTGTACATTGTATATGTGTGTACATTGTTGGGATACATTGTATATCTGTGTACATTGTTGGGATACATTGTATATCTGTGTACATTGTTGGGATACATTGTATATGTGTGTACATTGTATGGATACATTGTATATCTGTGT
This sequence comes from Rana temporaria, assembly GCF_905171775.1. Lineage (NCBI taxonomy): Eukaryota > Metazoa > Chordata > Amphibia > Anura > Ranidae > Rana > Rana temporaria. Next base: position 7,709,261 of record NC_053501.1, on the reverse strand, counting down.
GTATTGTATGGATACTTTGTATATCTGTGTACATTGTGTGGATACATTGTATATCTGTGTACATTGTATATCTGTGTGCGTTGTATGGATACATTGTATATCTGTGTACATTGTGTGGATACATTGTATATCTGTGTGTATTGTATGGATACATTGTATATCTGTGTGTATTGTATGGATACATTGTATATCTGTGTGTATTGTATGGATACATTGTATATCTGTGTGTATTGTATGGATACATTGTATATCTGTGTGTATTGTATGGATACATTGTATATCTGTGTGTATTGTTGGGATACATTGTATATTTGTGTGTATTGTATGGATACATTGTATATCTGTGTACATTGTATATCTGTGTGTATTGTATGGATACATTGTATATCTGTGTACATTGTATATCTGTGTGTATTGTATGGATACATTGTATATCTGTGTACATTGTATATCTGTGTGTATTGTATGGATACATTGTATATCTGTGGACATTGTATGTATACATTGTATATCTGTGTGTATTGTGTGGATACATTGTATATCTGTGTGTATTGTATGGATACATTGTATATCTGTGTGCATTGTATGGATACATTGTATATCTGTGTGTATTGTATGGATACATTGTATATCTGTGTGTATTGTATGGATACATTGTATATCTGTGTGTATTGTTGGGATACATTGTATATCTGTGTGTATTGTATGGATACATTGTATATCTGTGTGTATTGTATGGATACATTGTATATCTGTGTACATTGTATAGATACATTGTATATCTGTGTACATTGTATGGATACTTTGTATATCTGTGTGTATTGTGTGGATACATTGTATATCTGTGTGTATTGTGTGGATACATTGTATATCTGTGTGTATTGTATGGATACATTGTATATCTGTGTACATTGTGTGGATAGATTGTATATCTGTGTGTATTGTACGGATACATTGTATATCTGTGTGTATTGTGTGGATACATTGTATATCTGTGTACATTGTTGGGATACATTGTATATCTGTGTACATTGTTGGGATACATTGTATATCTGTGTACATTGTTGGGATACATTGTATATGTGTGTACATTGTATGGATACATTGTATATCTGTGTGTATTGTATGGATACTTTGTATATCTGTGTACATTGTGTGGATACATTGTATATCTGTGTACATTGTATATCTGTGTGCGTTGTATGGATACATTGTATATCTGTGTACATTGTGTGGATACATTGTATATCTGTGTGTATTGTATGGATACATTGTATATCTGTGTGTATTGTATGGATACATTGTATATCTGTGTGTATTGTATGGATACATTGTATATCTGTGTGTATTGTATGGATACATTGTATATCTGTGTGTATTGTATGGATACATTGTATATCTGTGTGTATTGTTGGGATACATTGTATATTTGTGTGTATTGTATGGATACATTGTATATCTGTGTACATTGTATATCTGTGTGTATTGTATGGATACATTGTATATCTGTGTACATTGTATATCTGTGTGTATTGTATGGATACATTGTATATCTGTGTACATTGTATATCTGTGTGTATTGTATGGATACATTGTATATCTGTGGACATTGTATGTATACATTGTATATCTGTGTGTATTGTGTGGATACATTGTATATCTGTGTGTATTGTATGGATACATTGTATATCTGTGTGCATTGTATGGATACATTGTATATCTGTGTGTATTGTATGGATACATTGTATATCTGTGTGTATTGTATGGATACATTGTATATCTGTGTGTATTGTTGGGATACATTGTATATCTGTGTGTATTGTATGGATACATTGTATATCTGTGTGTATTGTATGGATACATTGTATATCTGTGTACATTGTATAGATACATTGTATATCTGTGTACATTGTATGGATACTTTGTATATCTGTGTGTATTGTGTGGATACATTGTATATCTGTGTGTATTGTGTGGATACATTGTATATCTGTGTGTATTGTATGGATACATTGTATATCTGTGTACATTGTGTGGATAGATTGTATATCTGTGTGTATTGTACGGATACATTGTATATCTGTGTGTATTGTGTGGATACATTGTATATCTGTGTGTATTGTATGGATACATTGTATATCTGTGTGTATTGTATGGATACATTGTATATCTGTGTGCATTGTGTGGATACATTGTATATCTGTGTGTATTGTGTGGATACATTGTATATCTGTGTGTATTGTATGGATACTTTGTATATCTGTGTGTATTGTATGGATACTTTGTATATCTGTGTGTATTGTATGGATACATTGTATATCTGTGTGTATTGTATGGATACATTGTATATCTGTGTGCATTGTGTGGATACATTGTATATCTGTGTGTATTGTATGGATACATTGTATATCTGTGTGTGTGTTGTACGGATACATTGTATATCTGTGTGTATTGTATGGATACATTGTATATCTGTGTGTATTGTGTGGATACATTGTATATCTGTGTACATTGTACGGATACATTGTATATCTGTGTGTATTGTACGGATACATTGTATATCTGTGTGTATTGTATTGATACATTGTATATCTGTGTGTATTGTATGGATACATTGTATATCTGTGTACATTGTATGGATACATTGTATATCTGTGTGCATTGTATGGATACATTGTATATCTGTGTACATTGTGTGGATACATTGTATATCTGTGTGCGTTGTGTGGATACATTGTATATCTGTGTGCATTGTACGGATACATTGTATATCTGTGTGTATTGTGTGGATACATTGTATATCTGTGTACATTGTATGGATACATTGTATATCTGTGTACATTGTGTGGATACATTGTATATCTGTGTGCGTTGTGTGGATACATTGTATATCTGTTTGCATTGTACGGATACATTGTATATCTGTGTGTATTGTATGGATACATTGTATATCTGTGTGTATTGTGTGGATACTTTGTATATCTGTGTGTATTGTGTGGATACTTTGTATATCTGTGTACATTGTGTGGATACTTTGTATATCTGTGTACATTGTATAGTGTAGTGTTGGGATTGGACACAAAGGCCGATCTATACAGCTGGGATTCCCCCTCAGTACAAACACGCGCGGCCCGGCTGCCATCTTGACGCCTCTGGAATACAAAAGCGCAGGAATGCCCTTGTGTGGTCGCCATGGTAACAGTAATAGGATTAGACACACGGAGATGTGTCTGATAGGACGGAGCGCTCGGCACAATCTCCCGCTTTGGCGCTGCGTTTTGGGGATTAGGCGGGTTCAAGCTATTTTCCATGCGATGGCGAAGAGGCAATTTCGTTTCTTTGTCTCTCGGGTCTCCTAAGTGTTCCCTGAAGGTCTTCCATTAATATTGATGAATGATGTCATAGCGCACAAGCTTTCCTCACAATCAATCGCTTTTTCCCTTCATTGGTATTTTCTGCAAATGATTTTTTTATAAATATTTATAGAAAGATCGTTGGAAGATGTGGGAGGAAATTATGCAATAAAACAACAAAAGGTTAAAACGGGGGAAGGAAGGGGGCAAAAAAACAAAACACGGTGGTGTGGGTCCTTTATATTAGAGGTTCTCTAGAATTTGCACTTTTACCCCCTTCCTGCCCAGACCAATTTTCAGCTTCCAGCGCTGTCACATTTTGAATGATAATTGCGCGGTCATGCAGCGCTGTACTCAAACTAAATTGATATTTTTTTAGACAGATAGAGCTTTCCTTTGGAGGTATTTATTCACCACTGGGGGTTTTTGATTTTGCTAATCAAACTTTTTTTGCAGTTTTTGTTATAAAATGTAGAAAATAAGAAATGTTTCTCCTTCACTGATGTGCACTGATAAGGCTGCACTGATGGGCACTGATAGGCAGCACTGATACGCATTACTGGTGGGCACTGATTGGCACCACTGGTGAGCACTGATTGGCAGCACTGGTGGGCGCTGATTGGCAGCACTAGTGGGCACTGATTGGCAGCACTGATTGGCAGCACTGGTGGGCACTGATTGGCACAGATTGGCAGCACTGATTGGCAGCACTGGTGGGCACTGATTGGCACAGATTGGCAGCACTGATTGGCAGCACTGGTGGGCACTGATTGGCACCACTGGTGGGCACTGATTGGCAGCACTGGTGGGCACAGATTGGCAGCACTGGTGGGCACTGATTGGCACCACTGGAGGGCACTGATTGGCATTGCTGGTGGGCACTGATTGGCATCACTGGTGAGCACTAATTAGCACTGATTGGCAGCACAGGTGGGCACTGATTGGCACTTATTGGAAACACAGATTGGCAGCACTGGTGGGCACTGATTGGCACAGATTGACATCACTGGTGGGCACTGATTGGCAGCACTGGTGGGCACTGATTGGCAGCACTGGTGGGCACAGATTGACATCACTGGTGGGAACTGATTGGCATCACTGGTGGACACTGATTGGCACAGATTGGCATCACTGGTGGGCACTGATTGGCATCACTGGTGGGCACTGATTGGCATCACTGGTGGGCACTGATTGACACAGATTGGCATTACTGGTGGGCACTGATTGGCGGCACTGGTGGGCACTGATTGGCAGCACTGGTGGGCACAGATTGACATCACTGGTGGGAACTGATTGGCATCACTGGTGGACACTGATTGGCACAGATTGGCATCACTGGTGGGCACTGATTGGCATCACTGGTGGGCACTGATTGGCACAGATTGGCATCACTGGTGGGCACTGTTGTCAGCGTCAGCGATAACCGTCAAATCCTGTTTACATTTGTGATCAGCTGTGATTGGACACAGCTGATCACGTGGTAAAGAGATGCTGTGATTGGCAGTGATTGGCTCTTTACCCTGATCTGTGATCAGCTGTGTCTGAAGTGCGCCATCACAAATCACTGCGATGCACGCCGCAGGGGGGGCGCCCAGGCAGTGCGAGCACAGGGGGGGACGTCATATAACGGCCTCCTGGCAAAGTGCGGCAGTGTTGTAGCCATCATTTTGGTTATAGCGTGGTCGATATTAGATATTACCTTGTAAAAGTAGCAGTGACATCATCGCCGTGGTGTACCCAGTCTCATGCACAGAACAGAGCTGTGGGAGGGGTCCAGGCAGGCTCCACCCACTACGGGAAACTACAAGAGCCCTTGTTGCAGCCTAGTGACTTGCTATAGAATTACAATGTTGCAGTCTAATCACTTGGGGGGAGGGAGACTGAGGAAATGCCTCCCCCTGCCTGCAGCAAACTGATGACATCACCTCAGCGTAATCAATGTAGTGCTCAGTTTTTAATGATAAAAGATGGAGCTTTTCTGAAAGGCAATAGATTGTGACACGTTGGGGGAATTATTGACGCAGATTTGTAAAAAATAATGACAGGTCCACTTTGATGATGAGGCCACATGCGCACTTCTATCAACTAATTCTTATTTTTCTTCTCTTTGCTCCAGAAGAAGCAGGTGAGTCAGACCAAGATCCGGGTCATCTCCACCATCTTGTTCATCGTGGCCGGGTGTCTGGTGTTTGTGACCATCCCCGCGGTCATCTTCAAGCAGATCGAGGGCTGGACGGAGCTGGAGTCCATCTACTTCGTGGTGGTCACCCTCACCACGGTCGGATTTGGGGACTATGTGGCAGGTGAGGGCAGTTTGTTACCATCCAGTTTATTTATTTAAAATAAACTCAGAATTCCTGATCGTGTGTACGCGGGATTAGTGTTGTATACGGAACGCTTTTATTGATGGGAATTCTGCGCTCCGCTGATCTATTCCTTGGCCAAGTCTTCCATCTCTGTCCTCACTCCTCAGTGATGGAAAGGGTTAACAAGCGGTTGATCTGTACTTTGTATTGGTAAATGCCCCCTGCCCCCCTCCCCCCTCCCGCGCTGCTTCTCCTGTGATCTCATCCCCTCGTGAATTATACATGAATCACATCTGACCGTTGAAAGGGTCCAGCGCTGCTGATTGATGCCGCTTTAATAACACGGGGGCCATTAAAAGGTTTCTGTTATTCCGCTTATTCACGTCCTAATTGGATTTTTCATGACGCCGAGCGCTCTTCATCCTTCACCTTTGGCTCTAAAATCTGAAATAATAACTAACTAATAATTTAACTATTACTAACTATTAAATTATAGGTATTGGCATTTCCTTTCAAATTTGACATGTGCAATTTTTTTCTTTCCGAATGATTTTGTTAACGAATTTCGACAAATTCATTAACCACTTAGGCAGCTAAAGGACCCGGCCAGGTTTTTGCGATTCGGCACTGCGTCGCTTTAACTGACAATTGCGCGATCGTGCGGCGTGGCTCCCAAACAAAATTGGCGTCCTTTTTTTCCCACAAATAGAGCTTTCTTTTGGTGGTATTTGATCACCTCTGCGGTTTTTATTTTTTGCGCTATAAACAAAAATAGAGCGACAATTTTGAAAAAAAATTCAATATTTTTTCCTTTTTGCTATAATAAATATCCCCCAAAAATATATATATATAAAAAAAAATGTCCTCAGTTTAGGCCGATACGTATTCTTCTACCAATTTTTGGTAAAAAGAAATCGCAAGAAGCGTTTATCGGTTGGTGTGCGCAAAAGTTATAGCGTCTACAAAATAGGGGATAGTTTTATGGCATTGTTCTTAATAATTTTCTTTTTTACTATTAATGGCGGCGATCAGCGATTTTTATCGTTATGGCGGACACATCGGGCACTTTTGACACCATTTTGGAAACATTGTCATTTTTACAGCGATCAGTGCTATTAAAATGCACTGATTACTGTAAAAATGACACTGGCGGTGAAGGTGTTAACCACTAGGTGGCGCTGTAGAGTTTAAGTGTTCCCTAGGAAGTGATTCTTACTGTAGGGGGGGTGTGGCTACACGTGACACGTCACTGATTGTTGTTCCCGATGACAGGGAACACGATCAGTGACAGCGTCACTAGGCAGAACGGGGAGATGTTGTGATTACACACAACATCTCCCCGTTCTTGAGCTCTGTGACCCGATCAAGGAATACCTGCGGCGATCGGGTCCCGCGGGCGCGGTCACAGAGCTCGTGTCAGGGTCGCGAGTGCGCGACCACACGGCGGCAATTTAAAGGGGACGTACCTGTACGCCCTTTTGCCTGTCCGTGCCAACGGGTCTTCTAAAATATATATATATATATATATATATATATATATATATATATATATATATATATATATATATATATATAAAAATAAAAAAAAATATAAATAAAAAAATTATAAATAAATATATAAATAAAAAATTATAAAAAATATATAAATAAAAAATTATAAAAAATATGATAAACAAAAAATATACATACAAAAATAATAAAAAATAAAATAAAAAATAAAATAAAAAATAATAAAAAATAAAATAAAAAATAATAAAAAATAAAATTAAATCTACTTACACTGTCCACTGCCATACTGACACCAATCTCTGCCCTACTGACACTGTCCATTGCTCTACTGACACTGTTAGTATATATACACATGCACACACACGCATATGTGTTTGAGCCTTGGGGTGCGCACCCTAATGCAATAGGCTGCGCACACCTATGACAGATACATTGTTTGCCATAGGACTTCCATACATGACAATAGAGATATAATGGGTGTTTTCAATGGAAAACTTTCGTCGGAGTGAAAGGATTGCCTGGAGGAAAATTCTAGGAAGCCAAAGCATCTGTTTATGACGCAAAATATAAATTGTATCAAGTTTATTAAAAATAAGTCCCCAAAGGCAAGTTTTCTTTCCCAGACAATAAATCGTTGCCTACAAGCGCGCCCAACGGGTCCACCAACAGCGTCTTTCCTTTTCATGAAGAACCTGAAGAATCTAAAGAGAGAAAACAGCCTTTGTAGGAGTCATTAGCTGTTATCTCACCCAATTAAAACTGCTTTAAATTAATTACTTTCCTTCCAATTAGTGTGAACAGCATGCTCTTTGAATGAGGATACGCAGTGTGTTACGGGTCTCCGAGGCGCAGCGCACGTGCTGAGCAGTGTGGTCCTCTGTAGGTAAAGTGACAGTTGTGTTTTTCATCCTGACTTCTGCCATGCTCAGTGCCAGGGCCGTCATCAGGGGGGTACAGGCATTACACCTGTAAGGGGCCCGATGGTCCCCAGGGGCCCGGCCGCCCCCCCCGTTATTTTTATTTTTTTTGTTTGTTTGACCCCCCACCTTTAGAAACTCATGGCTGGGGCCACCTCCCCTCATTTTTTTTTATTATTTTTATTTATTTATTTTATTTAAATTTTTTCCTCTGACCCTCCTACCTTTAGACACTCGCAACAGGGCCCCTCCCCCCGTTTTTTTTACTTTAGATATTTTTTCGTCTGACTTTACCAGCTCACGGCAGGAGAGAGAAGAGAAGACACTTTCATTACCACAAACCCGGCATCTCGCGGCAGGAGAGCTCTGCTCCAGGGGGGCCCTGTCTAACGCTGTTTAAGGGGCCCCAAAATTTGTGATGGCCGCCTTGCTCGGTGCCAAAGCAGAGGGCAGAGAACGCACAATGCCTATTAGCAGAGCCAGATTAATACCTTGTGCCTCCACATGCCGACCTTCTTGTCCCCCCCCCCCTTTTCTAGTCAGTGGTGTAGCCACTGTTTGCTGTGCAAAAACCCTGACCTGCTCTTAAATCCTATTTCTGTCTCAAAATAAAACCTTAAAAACCTTAAAAAGGATCATCACCTCAATCTAGACACATGCCTCTTTAGGGGCCTGATGAATACAATAGTGCTGCGGGAGGGATTTCCCTACCAACACCGGCTGTAATGATGGGGAATCGAGCACCTGTAATAAAGACCGCTCACTTCTGCTCCCCCTCCTCGTGCAGAGTAACTGTGGTCTTGTCTCCTCCCCCTCCCTGTGCAGAGTAACTGTGGTCTTGTCTCCTCCCCCTCCCTGTGCAGAGTAACTGTGGTCTTGTCTCCTCCCCCTCCCTGTGCAGAGTAACTGTGGTCTTGTCTCCTCCCCCTCCCTGTGCAGAGTAACTGTGGTCTTGTCTCCTCCCCCTCCCTGTGCAGAGTAACTGTGGTCTTGTCTCCTCCCCCTCCATGTGCAGAGTAACTGTGGTCTTGTTTCCTCCCCCTCCCTGTGCAGAGTAACTGTGGTCTTGTCTCCTCCCCCTCCCTGTGCAGAGTAACTGTGGTCTTGTCTCCTCCCCCTCCCTGTGCAGAGTAACTGTGGTCTTGTCTCCTCCCCCTCCCTGTGCAGAGTAACTGTGGTCTTGTCTCCTCCCCCTCCTCGTGCAGAGTAACTGTGGTCTTGTCTCCTCCCCCTCCTCGTGCAGAGTAACTGTGGTCTTGTATCCTCCCCCTCCCTGTGCAGAGTAACTGTGGTCTTGTCTCCTCCCCCTCCCTGTGCAGAGTAACTGTGGTCTTGTCTCCTCCCCCTCCCTGTGCAGAGTAACTGTGGTCTTGTCTCCTCCCCCTCCCTGTGCAGAGTAACTGTGGTCTTGTCTCCTCCCCCTCCATGTGCAGAGTAACTGTGGTCTTGTTTCCTCCCCCTCCCTGTGCAGAGTAACTGTGGTCTTGTCTCCTCCCCCTCCCTGTGCAGAGTAACTGTGGTCTTGTCTCCTCCCCCTCCCTGTGCAGAGTAACTGTGGTCTTGTCTCCTCCCCCTCCCTGTGCAGAGTAACTGTGGTCTTGTCTCCTCCCCCTCCTCGTGCAGAGTAACTGTGGTCTTGTCTCCTCCCCCTCCTCGTGCAGAGTAACTGTGGTCTTGTATCCTCCCCCTCCCTGTGCAGAGTAACTGTGGTCTTGTCTCCTCCCCCTCCCTGTGCAGAGTAACTGTGGTCTTGTCTCCTCCCCCTCCCTGTGCAGAGTAACTGTGGTCTTGTCTCCTCCCCCTCCCTGTGCAGAGTAACTGTGGTCTTGTCTCCTCCCCCTCCCTGTGCAGAGTAACTGTGGTCTTGTCTCCTCCCCCTCCATGTGCAGAGTAACTGTGGTCTTGTCTCCTCCCCCTCCCTGTGCAGAGTAACTGTGGTCTTGTCTCCTCCCCCTCCTCGTGCAGAGTAACTGTGGTCTTGTCTCCTCCCCCTCCTGTAGTTTTCTGTTGTGGGTGGAGCTTGCACAGGCAATGTACAGCATGGCGATGATGTCACTGCTACAAATACAAGATAATATTTGGGTTTGCGAAAACATTTGGCGCACACATAGTGGATTATATTCTATGGCTATTGATGGATACACTGTATGTGTGAGAGAGTGAGAGACAGACAGACAGACAGACAGAGAGAGAGAGACAGAGAGAGAGAGAGAGACAAAGACAGAAAGAGAGAGACAGAAAGAGAGAGAGAGTCAGAGAGAGAGACAGATAGAGAGAGAGAGGGGGAGACAGAGAGAGAGACAGAGAGACAGAGAGAGAGAGAGACAGAAAGAGAGAGAGAGACAAATAGAGAGAGGGAGACAGAGAGAGAGACAGAGAGAAAGAGACAGATAGAGAGAGAAAGACAGATAGAGAGAGAGAGAGAGACAGATAGAGATAGACAGAGAGAGACAGAGAGAGAGACAGAGAGAGACAGAGAGAGAGACAGATAGAGAGAGGGAGACAGAGAGAGAGAGAGACAGAGAGAAAGAGAGACAGAGAGAAAGAGACAGATAGAGAGAGAGACAGATAGAGAGAGAGAGACAGATAGAGATAGACAGAGAGAGACAGAGAGAGAGAGACAGAGAGAGACAGAGAGAAAGAGACAGAGAGAGACAGAGAGAGAGAGAGACAGAGAGAGAGCGAGAGAGACAGAGAGAGAGACAGAGAGAGACAGAGAGAGACAGAGAGACAGAGAGAGATAGAGAGAGACAAAGAGAGACAGACAGAGAGAGACAGACACAGAGCGAAATAGAGACAGAGAGAGAGACAGAGAGAGACACACAGAGACAGAGAGAGAATAAAACAATCCTCTTTATAACGTGGGCTGTTTTTCTTGCAGGAGGAAACACGGACATCCTATAACGGGAGTGGTATAAACCCATGGTGTGGAGAGACAGAGAGACAGAAAGACAGAGAAAGAGAGAGAGACAGAGAGAGAGACAGAGAGAGAGACAGAGAGAGAGACAGAGAGAGAGACAGAGAGAGAGACAGAGAGAGAGACTGAGAGAGAGACTGAGAGAGAGACTGAGAGAGGGACTGAGAGAGAGACAGAGAGAGAGACAGAGAGACTGAGAGAGAGACTGAGAGAGAGACTGAGAGAGAGACTGAGAGAGAGAGACAGAGAGAGAGAGAGACAGAGAGAGACACACACAGAGACAGAGAGAGAGAGAGAATAAAACAATCCTCTTTATAACGTGGGCTGTTTTTCTTGCAGGAGGAAACACGGACATCCTGTATCGGGAGTGGTATAAACCCATGGTGTGGTTTTGGATCTTGGTCGGCTTGGCGTACTTCGCCGCAGTCCTGAGTATGATCGGAGACTGGCTTCGTGTGATATCCAAGAAGACCAAAGAAGAGGTAGGTCAGACGCTAACCAGCACAGAGACAAGGACGTATCCTTTAGGGCAGATGAGGCCCTTTTCTTGCCTTTTTCTAGCCCCTGGGACGCTATTTCTTGACACCATCAATGGGGCACATTGCTCTCACTGGCGCTAATGAGAGGGCACCATTTTTTCGTATCTTAGGGAGTCGTTTTGACGTGATTCTGCGCATTTCGCGTTCACGGGACGGCACATGCGCCGTACGTTATTCGTATCTTTATGACGCTCAGTACATGATTTCCTTGGGTCACGCCTCATTAGCATGGCTCACGCCCACTTCCACCTACGCTGGCTTACGCCGAGGAAACCCAGCGTAGATTTGGGGGCGAGTGCTTTGTGAATACTGTGCTTGGCGCTCTGCGCTACGCCGGCGTAGCCTGAAAAAGATACGCTACGCCGGCATAAATATGCACCAATGTATGTGAATCCGGGCCTATAAATTCAGTACAGGGATAATTCACAATGGCTTTTCGAATGTTACGATTTTTTTTATTTCATTTTTTTTTTATCAATAGACATAGTTACATAGTTAGTCAGGTTGAAAAAAAAGACACAAGTCCATTCTAGTTCAACCATAAAAATAAATAAATAAATAAAAAATAATAAAAAAATAAAAATAAATGATAATAAATAAATAAAAATAAATAAAAAATAGACCCTAGAGTCCTTTGCTGGAGTGATTCCGGTCAATGCACATAAAATAAGAACACAAACAACTCAATAATGAAAAAGAGACCAGAAACAATGCTGTGAATTATTAAATTAATATCTCCACAATACCCTACACATCAATAGACATAGTTACATACAGCATACAATAAAAATATGTGAACCCTTTTGGAATGATATGGATTTCTGCACAAATTGGTCAGTGACTGGCAGGGAAGGGGTTATATTGAAAAAAGACACAAGTCCATTCCAGTTCAGCCATGAAAAATAAAAATACTAAATAAATACTAAATAAATAAAAAAAATATATAAATAAAAAAATACTAAATAAATAAATAAATAAAAAATATAAATAAGTAAAAAATAGACCCTAGAGTCCTTTGCTGGAGTGACTCCGGTCAATGTACATAAAATAAGATCACAAACAACTCAATAATTAAAAGAGACAAGGAACAATGCTGCAAATTTAGAAATGAATGTCTCCACAATACCCTACACAGTATATAGTAAGCGAATGGCACCTCCGAAGTCAATAGAGCTATACAAACACGGCCTGTCTGTTTATCAGGTCTTGTGATATGGACGGTGCCTTGTGCTGGGATAACATATGTTCTTGGTAAAGCCAGTCAAAGATTTAATCAATTACCAATAAAATAGCAAAGAGTTGGGGGAACATCAATACAAGGCGTTTCCGTTTATTTCAGTATCAGGTTAAAGATTTACAATGTAATGATTTTAGGACAGAGGAAAAAAAAAAGAAAAGAAAAGGGGATCGTACCGGATCATCTGTCCCAGCCAGATAATGGTGCTATCAGTGACCCCCTGAGACCCCATACTTTCCATTATATATTATCCATTTCATCCCGGGGGGGTATTACTGGCTCTCAGCACATCCCCACAGTTCAGAGAGAACCCACCACAGTCACCACTCTAATTACTATGCATTTATATACAGTGGGTATAGAAAAGAAACCCCTCCCCCCTTTAAAATAATCACATTTTGTTGCTTTGCAGCCTGAAAGGAAGACAGACACCATTTTTTTAAAATGTATCCAGCTGTATTAACTTATAACAGCCACGTGAAATATATAACATCAGTACAATGGAACCTCAGATTTCGGATAATTCATAACTTCAGATAAATTCGTATTCATTACTTTCACTAACAGCCAAATTTGAATGAAAATTCCAATACCTATAATTTAATACTTAGGGCCAGATTCACAAAAGAGATACGCTGTCGTATCCCTGTTTCTATCTATGCGACTGATTCATAGAATCAGTTACGCATAGATAGGCAGAAGATCCGACAGGTGTAATGGACTTACACTGTCGGATCTTAGGATGCAGTACCGCGGCCGCCGCTGGGGGGAGTTTGCGTCGTAAACCAGCGTCGGGTATGCAAATTAGCAGTTACAGCGATCCACAAAACTTTTTCCCGTCGTTACGTCGCCGCAAGTGTTAGTTTGCCGTCGCAAAGATAGGGCACCTTTTACAAAGTGTAAACTTACTACACCATGTAAAAGTATACCCGTCTTTCCCGCGTCGCTTTTGAATTTTTTTTACATTTTTTTTTTCCCGGCGCAAGTCTTTTTTTCACGTCGCGATTCACAAAACATCGGCACGTCGTAATTTTGCGCAAAGCACGTCGGGAAATTTGTGTCGGGAGCATGCGCAGTACGTCCGGCGCGGGAGCGCGCCTAATTTAAATTGTACCCGCCCCATTTGAATTGGCCCGCCTGGCACCGGACGGATTTAGGATACACCGCCGCAAATTTCCAGGTAAGTGCTTTGTGGATCACTTAGACAGAAAATTTGCGGCGGTGTAACTTAAATCGGTTACGTTACGCTGCGCCCGGGCTACGTGAATCTGGCCCTTAGTTATTATTAGTTAGTTAGTTATTCTTTAGAAATTTCGGATTTTTGTTCTTTTAGAATTGTTTTTTTCATTGCATAGAAAAGCATAGAGACCTAGCGATGACATCATTGGGTTTAAAATAAGGTATGTCATGAAAACAGAAAGGTTTTTAATTTAAAAAAATGTCATCAGCATGTTGAGGAAGTAGTGGGAGGGAGGAACTCAGGAAGGAGAAGTGTAAGTAGATTAAACGTCAGCTTTAGATACAGAAAGGAGTATTCTCTGTCTTCTGTCCTCCTTGATTTTCCATTGTGTAAATGAGAAAAGCTGGCACTCTCCGTCTCCGCCATTGATTTTCTGCCACTTGGTATCGGCTTGGTCTCTTAGTTATAAAGCCCTTATTACATGCGGCGAGGATCCTTTTATTGATTCTGCGGGCCGCGTATTATTTGTACGAGGGAGCGGGAGGGTCTGGGGAGAGGTCCCTCCGCTCGATGCACGCAACGCTTATTTTCTGATTAATAAGCACCGGCACGTCCCTCCAGCGCAGCGTGTAAATGATGACATGGAAATACTGCAGAGCTCGGGAGCGTTCAGACTGCTAATCTGTTTATGTTACCACCTTGTTCTCTTATTACTCAACAGATCTGATAAAGTTAGTCACACACCTTACAACCTAATTGTACAACAGGTTTGTACTGGTGGTCAATGAGAAGAATGTTCCTTACATTGGTGGGCAGTGGGAAGAATGTTCCTTACATTGGTGATCAGTGAGAAGAATGTTCCTTACATTGGTGGGCAGTGGGAAGAATGTTCCTTACATTGGTGATCAGTGAGAAGAATGTTCCTTACATTGGTGATCAGTGAGAAGAATGTCCCTTACATTGGTGGGCAGTGAGAAGAATGTTCCTTACATTGGTGATCAGTGGAAAGAATGTTCCTTACATTGGTGATCAGTGGGAAGAATGTTCCTTACATTGGTGATCAGTGAGAAGAATGTTCCTTACATTGGTGATCAGTGAGAAGAATGCTCCTTACATTGGTGATCAGTGGGAAGAATGCTCCTTACATTGGTGATCAGTGGGAAGAATGTTCCCTACATTGGTGATCAGTGGCAAGAATGTCCCTTACATTGGTGATCAGTGGGAAGAATGTTCCTTACATTGGTGATCAGTGAGAAGAATGTTCCTTACATTGGTGATCAGTGAGAAGAATGTCCCTTACATTGGTGATCAGTGGGAAGAATGTTCCCTACATTAGTGATCAGTGGGAAGAATGTTCCTTACATTGGTGATCAGTGGGAAGAATGTTCCTTACATTGGTGATCAGTGAGAAGAATGTCCCTTACATTGGTGATCAGTGGGAAGAATGTTCCCTACATTGGTGATCAGTGGGAAGAATGTTCCTTACATTGGTGATCAGTGAGAAGAATGTCCCTTACATTGGTGATCAGTGGGAAGAATGTTCCCTACATTGGTGATCAGTGAGAAGAATGTCCCTTACATTGGTGATCAGTGAGAAGAATGTTCCTTACATTGGTGATCAGTGGGAAGAATGTTCCTTACATTGGTGGTCAGTGGGAAGAATGTCCCTTACATTGGTGATCAGTGAGAAGAATGTTCCTTACATTGGTGATCATCGGGAAGAATGTTCCTTACATTGGTGATCAGTGAGAAAAATGTTCCTTAAATTGGTGATCAGTGAGAAGAATGTTCCTTACATTGGTGATCAGTGAGAAGAATGTTCCTTACATTGGTGATCAGTGAGAACAATGTCCCTTACATTGGTGATCAGTGAGAAGAATGTTCCTTACATTGGTGATCAGTAAGAAGAATGTCCCTTACATTGGTGATCAGTGAGAAGAATGTCCCTTACATTGGTGATCAGTGAGAAGAATGTCCCTTACATTGGTGATCAGTGGGCAGAATGTCCCTTACATTGGTGATCAGTGAGAAGAATGTTCCTTACATTGGTGATCAGTGGGAAGAATGTCCCTTACATTGGTGATCAGTGAGAAGAATGTCCCTTACATTGGTGATCAGTGAGAAGAATGTCCCTTACATTGGTGATCAGTGAGAAGAATGTTCCTTACATTGGTGATCAGTGAGAAGAATGTTCCTTACATTGGTGATCAGTGGGAAGAATGTCCCTTACATTGGTGATCAGTGGGAAGAATGTCCCTTACATTGGTGATCAGTGAGAAGAATGTCCCTTACATTGGTGATCAGTGGGAAGAATGTTCCTTACATTGGTGATCAGTGGGAAGAATGTTCCTTACATTGGTGATCAGTGAGAAGAATGCCCCTTACATTGTTGATCAGTGGGAAGAATGTTCCTTACATTGGTGATCAGTGAGAAGAATGCCCCTTACATTGTTGATCAGTGGGAAGAATGTTCCTTACATTGGTGATCAGTGGGAAGAATGTTCCTTACATTGGTGATCAGTGAGAAGAATGTCCCTTACATTGGTGATCAGTGGGAAGAATGTTCCTTACATTGGTGATCAGTGGGAAGAATGTTCCTTACATTGGTGATCAGTGGGAAGAATGCCCCTTACATTGTTGATCAGTGGGAAGAATGTTCCTTACATTGTTGATCAGTGAGAAGAATGCTCCTTACATTGGTGATCAGTGGGAAGAATGTTCCTTACATTGGTGATCAGTGAGAAGAATGTTCCTTACATTGGTGATCAGTGGGAAGAATGTTCCTTACATTGGTGATCAGTGAGAAGAATGTTCTTTACATTGGTGATCAGTGGGAAGAATGTTCCTTACATTGGTGATCAGTGGGAAGAATGCCCCTTACATTGTTGATCAGTGGGAAGAATGTTCCTTACATTGTTGATCAGTGAGAAGAATGCTCCTTACATTGGTGATCAGTGGGAAGAATGTTCCTTACATTGGTGATCAGTGAGAAGAATGTTCCTTACATTGGTGATCAGTGGGAAGAATGTTCCTTACATTGGTGATCAGTGAGAAGAATGTTCTTTACATTGGTGATCAGTGGGAAGAATGTTCCTTACATTGGTGATCAGTGAGAAGAATGTTCTTTACATTGGTGATCAGTGGGAAGAATGTTCCTTACATTGGTGATCAGTGAGAAGAATGTTCCTTACATTGGTGATCAGTGGGAAGAATGTTCCTTACATTGGTGATCAGTGGGAAGAATGTCCCTTACATTTGTGATCAGTGGGAAGGATGTCCCTTACATTGGTGATCAGTGAGAAGAATGCTCCTTACATTGGTGATCAGTGGGAAGAATGTCCCTTACATTGTTGATCGGTGGGAAGAATGCCCCCATACAGATTGTTAAAAAGATTGTTGGTGTCAGTGGTTACTAATCTGAGAGGAAAAACTGCGTGTTGCTCAAAGGTACCCCTTTACTACCCATGGCAGAACCCTGGCTTGACAAAGTCTAGTATAAAGTGTCCTTGCCTTCCAGGGTCACCAGAGAATAAATATAAATCTAAACTAAAGCTGTATCTCTGTGACCCACCCTTGGCTCTCAAATATTTGGACAGAATCGATTTTTGTCTCTTTATTCAAATAGATTGATATGCTCAATAAATGCGCAACAAGTTCACAAAAAAATGCAATAACATACAATGTTGCCATGTAATTATAAGTTAATGTGTCTTCTTCTTGTTTAGGTTGGAGAAATTAAGGCTCACGCCGCAGAGTGGAAAGCTAACGTGACCGCAGAATTCAGGGAGACCCGCAGGCGGCTGAGCGTAGAGATCCACGACAAACTCCAGAGAGCAGCCACCATAAGAAGCATGGAGCGCCGGAGACTCGGGCTAGACCAGAGAGCTCACTCCCTTGACATGCTTTCTCCAGAGAAGCGCTCAGTCTTTGCCGAATTAGAAAATGGGCGTTTCAAGGCCTCATCCCAAGAGAGCATTAACAACAAGCCTAACAACCTCCGACTCAAGGGGGTAGAGCAGTTCAACGCTTTACACGCTCAAGGCCTTTCGGAGGACAACATCGTCAACAGGTTTGGCTCGAACTCTTCCAAGCTGACCAAGAGGAAAAACAAGGACCTGAAGAAAAGCCTGCCAGAGGACGTACGGAAAATATACGAGAACTTCCGAAAGTATTCTGTAGACGAAGAGAAAAAGGAGGACGACCCAGACCGGCTATCCACCTCGGACACGGCGACGCTCTCCGACTTCATTCAACACTCGATCATCGAGAACGGCTCAGTACCTTGTGAAACCAAAGACGAGGAGCACGAGAACAAAGCATTACTTGAAGAACGCAACTAACGGGGCACATTTAAGGATGATCGCTCTGTCATGGCACGACAAAGCTGTGGGCTGCAGTTTGGGAGTGACTGTGAACTTCTCTTCACCATTCTGGAGCCCAAAGTTGGTCGGCACGTTGACAAAGCAGTGACCTTAGACCCCTTCTGTGCTGTAGGGGGTCAGCCGTCCATTCTCTTGCCTGCTCCTCCAGCACAGAAGGGGTTAACCCATCCCCCCCGATGTAAAAACTTTTGTTCACGAAAAAAAAAATCCGACAACAATCGGTTACATTAAAGGAGTTCTTGAGACATGTGCCTTATGCGGATTTTTTCAATTACTTGGAGCTCTGTAAACTGCATCGGTGGAAATATACTGTGCCATAACTGACTGCCAAAAAAAAAAAAATAACTACATAAAAACCTACAAAAATGAAACAAGGGATCGACGACTGGAATGATCACTTCGTATGTGAACCTCAGAAGATAGCAGTGTGGTCGGGAATATTAAAGGAAATATTTAAATGCCGACGCGTTTCACACTTTAATTCAAAGACAGTAGGTGGGGGTCTTCTGGGCTAATAGGAAGTAACACATATATGCATTTTTTTTTTGCGGCACATGGGTAGAATAAGGAACACACAAAGACAATGTATCTCATCTTTCTAACCTCCAGATTTGGGCCGGGTTCTGTCCCGGGCCATAATAACATCAGCAGCACACATCCAGAATCAATTCGCCATCAGCTTTTTACCAGAAAATGAGCACTGTGGCAGTTACCATTACCAATGAAAATACCACAAACTGTGACAGCGCTACAATTTAGCTGTAGGCTGCGGTGTGTCAATGCCCCCGCCCCCTGCGGTGAAATGGAAAGATGTCCGTTTTAAAGAGAAAACAAGCGTTGACCGTGGTTCCTATTTTTTTTTTTTATATCTTACAGACACTTTATATTTTCGGGAAGAAATTCCAGCTCTCAGTGCTGTATAAGATGGCAGCAGAGGAGCGGCTTGCATGTGGTTCAAGGTCGCCCCGTGCCTGATAGGGCTGGAATAGACCCGCGGCATAGTGACAATGGAGACATTTATGTACGATTCTCAGGGCTTTGTGTCCCTTCTGCAAAAGGATTGGACGGGCACCGTACTTAATCAACCCCAAAAAAAAAAACACTCTCGAAGTTTGAAAGTGCGCCAAGGTCAAATGAAGGAGAGGGGGTGTGGAGGAGGGAATGATTCAAGTGCTCACCGCTTTGTGCCATTTTATTTTGTAACTTTTTTCAAAGTATTTTAAAGTTTTTTGATTTATTTGTTGCATTGCTTGATAGACCATTTGTTTTTTTGTTTTTTTTTCTTTGTTTTTTAAACAGTGTTTCTTGACAATTTTTCTACAACTGCTAAAAAATTCTAGGGCAACTTTGAAATCTCTGGATATATCTGTATCCGTTCCCATTTTTTTTATTATTATTATTATTATTTTTTTATAATAAATAGATACATGTCAATGTTTCGCTTAACTATGGGGAAAATATGGCCCTGGGCTGAGAAACTTTACTTTAAATTCTCCAGAATTGCTAAACGACCTTTCCCCAGGCAACTAAGTATTGAAAGACCCCTGCTTTGTCTTAATTAGACATCTTTATGTACAATGCTCCTCTGGTGACTGATGGCAATATTGGATATCGCTAAACTCATTTATTTAGATTGTTAAACAGAGCCTTGTGAATACATGGGAAGTAATTCAAGTGTAAAGAGGATAGCCTAAGATATGGTCAATGGAAGACGTGAAATGGGAAATCTGTATTTAGAGAGGACTGCTGGCATCCTTCTGAAAATGGAAGAGGCCGAGTAGGGATGCATGGTGAGATCTTGGTGAAATTGATTTCGCAGGAAAATTACAGATTTTGTCTTTGCCAAAATTTCCTTGACAATCGTTTCAAATTTTGCCATATAGAATGCTTAGGGGACATTTGATTGAAAAAAAAAAAAAAAAAGAACAAATGGCTATCTCTAACCCTTATGCTAACCTTAACTTCAATGCTAACATTAACCTTAACTCCAACCTCAATGTTAACCTTAATTCCAGCCTTAATATTAACCTTAAGTCTAATGCTAACCCTAACTCTAACTGGAATGTTTACTAATCTCCAACCCTAACTCTAATGCTAACACTATTTCCAACCCTTATGTTAACCGTACCGCTAACTCTAATGCCCTAATAACTCGAATCCTAATGGTAACTCAACTCAACTGCAACCCCAATGTTAGCCCTAACTCTAACCCTAAATCTAACCCTAAATCTAATGCTAATTCTAACTCCAGCCCTAATGTAAACCCTAATTTAATGTAAACCCTAACTCCAGCCCTAATGCTAACCCTAACTCTAATGCTTACCCATCTCTAATGCTAACCCAACTCTGATCCTAATGCTAACCCTAACTATAGCCCTAATGCTACCCCATCTCTAACCCTAATTCTAACTCTAATGCTAATCCTAACTCTAACCCTAACTCCAACACTAATGTTAACCTTAACTCCAACCCTAATGTTAACCTTAACTCCAACCTTAATGTTAACCTTAACTCCAACCCTAATGTTAACCTTAACTCCAACCTTAATGTTAACCTTAACTCCAACCCTAATATTAACCCTAATTCTAATGCCAACTGGAATGCTCACACTAATCACTAACCCCAACTCTAATGCTTTTTCCAACACTTATGTTAACCGTAACGCTAACTATAATGCCCTAATAACCCTAATCCTACTGGAAACTCAACTCTAACCCCAATGTTAGCCCTAACTCTAACCCTAACTCTAATGCTAACGCTAACTCCAGCCCTAATATAAACCCTAACTCTAATGCTAACCCTAACTCCAGCCTTAATGTAAACCCTAAATTTAATGCTAACCCTAACTCCAGCCCTAATGTAATCCCTAACTCTAATCCTTATGCCGCGTACACACCATCACTTTATGTGATGAAAAAAAACGACACTTTCTGTGAAGTAAAAAATGACGTTTTTGAAACTTAAATTTTCAAAGACGAAGTTGCCTACACACCATCATTTTCTCACAATGATCTTGCAAAGTGAGGTTACGTTCCACCACGTTTTACCATTGAAGCTTGCTTCATAAGTAGCTTCTGGGCATGCGTGGATGAAAAAACGTCTTAGAAAACGACGTTTTTTGCTACACACGGTCAATTTCTGTGAAGTAAAAAGTGCACTTTTGAAAAACGACACATAAAATTGAAGCATGCTTCAATTTTTTTTGGTCGTTTTTTACAAGACATAAAACGACGTTTTCCCCCACACACAGTCAATTAAAGTGACGTTTTTAAAAACGTCATTTTTTTTCATCACATAAAGTGATGGTGTGTACGCGGCATAATGCTAACAGTAATTCTAACTCTAACTAAAACTTTAATGTTAACCTTAACTCCAACCCTAATATTAACCCTAACCCTAACTCTAATGCTAACACTAACTCGAATCCTAACTCCAACCTTAATGTTAATCCTAACTCCAGCCTTATTATTAACCTTAAGCCTAATGCTAACCCTAACTCTAAATGGAATGCTCACTAATCTCTAACCCTAACTCTAACTCTAATGCTAACACTATTTCCAACCCTTATGTTAACTGTAACGCTAACTCTTATGCCCTAATATCCCTAACCCTAATGGTAACTCAACTGCAACTTTAATACTAGCCCTAACTCTAACCCCAATGTAAGCCCTAACTCCAGCCCTAATATAAACCCTTACTCTAATGCTAACCCTAACTCAAATGTAAACCCTAACTCCAGCCCTAATATAAACCCTAACTCTAATTCTAACCCTAACTCTAATATAAACCCTAACTCCAGCCCTATATGTAAATTCTAACTCTAATGCTAAACTCTAACTCCAGCCCTAATGTAATCCCTAACGCTAATCCTAATGCTAACCCTAAATCTAACCCTAACTCTAATGCTAACCTTAACTCCAGCCCTAATGTAAACCCTAACTCCAATGTAAACCCTAACTCCAGCCCTGATGTTAACATTAACTCTCATGCTAACCCAGCTCTAATGCTAACCCTGAATCTAATCCTAATGCTACCCCAACTCTAGCCCTAATTCTAACCCTAAATCTAACTCTAATACTAATCCTAACTCTCACCCTAATGCTAACCCTAACTCTAATGCTATACCTAATGTAAAACTTAATTTTAAGTCTAATGCTAACCCTAACAATATCCCTAATGCTAAATCTAACCCTAACTCTAATATTTATCTTAACTCTAACTCTAACTCTATACCTTAAGTTCATCCTAACTCTAACCCTAATGCTAACTCTATGTCTACTCCTAAAGCTTACCCTACTGCTAACCCTAACTCTAACCCTACTGCTTGGCCTAACTCCAACCCTAATGCTAACCCTAACTCTAATGCTAACCCTAATGTAAAACTTAATTTTAAGTCTAATCCGAACCCTAACAATATCCCTAATGCTAACTCTAACCCTAACTCTAATATTAACCTTAACTCTAACCCTAACGCTAACTCTATAGCTTAAGTTCATCCTAACTCTAACCTAATGCAAACTCTATACCTATACCTCTATACCTATCCCTAAAGCTTACCCTACTGCTAACCCTAACTCTAACCCTCCTGCTAGCCCTAACTCCAACCCTAATGCTAACTCTTCATTGTTAACAAAGCCTGATATTATGATCATATCACTTTTTTGATAAACAAAGGGAAGGGTTAGAGTTCCTCTGTTCTCCATTATCTTACATCAGGTTTCAAGCTAAGAGAGGCCATGTGTGGCACAAGAAAAAGTCCAGAATACTTGAAAGGAGCTTCTGCAACCCCCAGGAGCCATTTAAAGACACATGTTGCCCTTAAAAGCCAACGAAAACCATCTTAAAGTATATGTAAACCCAAGAACAAGTTTGTAACAATTTTCATCTAACTAGTAATTAGATGTGGGGACTTTTTTCCTTTATTTTACCCCTGGTGATCCTGCCAGTAACACGCTTACTGTCTCACACTTATATCCGTCACTCACCATACTCACCAAGAAGCAGTGTTGTCAACTTAGGCCAGGACTATGGACCATCTGCCCCTCTTCTTTTGTCTATAACAAAGGGAAAGGTGTTCTGTAGGCCACAGAAACAACTGAGAACAATTTAACTGATAAGAGTGCAGCACAAGCAGAGGCGCATGAAGCTTTCATTGCACAAGATTTCTGGCAGGATCAACTGGTAAGCAATGCGATCCTTAACTAAGCAAAAAGGAAGAAAATAAGTGGAGTTTGTTGCTAGGGTTTACATACACTTTAATTCTGTCTCTCCCATTCATGCCAATACGTTTCTTCAAAATGGCGATTTTTAGCTGAAGGGTCGCGATTTTTATTTTTGGACACAATTTTGGCAAAACCAAAATTCTCTATTTTACTCATCCCTAATAACTAGCCGTCATGATCATTCTTTGTCCACTATAGTTTGTGTCATTCACTAACCCAGAAGAAGTATGCCCTTTTGATTTTTTTTCAGGTGCGCATACTTTTTCCAGATCGGTAACTCAAAAAGTCTTGAAGCCAAGGGGTCAGCGTGACAGCCAGGAAACTAGCATTTTCAGAAGCAGATCAGATTTCAGAATTATCCCATGATTTCCATGTGCGTGAAAGCTTAGATCACCTCCCGCTATTGGTTACGTTGATGCGCACCTCACTACTCAACAAATTCCTGTGGATTCTTGTCTAATGTTTTGAAACAATGTTACAATGTTTCCCTGAGAAAAAAACAAAATGATCTGAAAGTTCTACTTTCATGGCCTAACCACCCACAGTTACCATCTTGGGTAAAAAAAATGGAACGCACATTATGACGTGCTTGTTGCAAACCGTTGACCGTTGAAGGAATTCTGTGCTCTGCCCATTCAAAACAAAGTAACAGATCCCTAACCGGTAGCACATACTTGCCTTTCTGATACTTCCTGGTATGAAGAAGCATGTGACCCATTCCATGTGACAGTGCTTGGGCCAATCACATGGGGAGTTCATAGCCCCATGTAAGCTTTAATTCCGATGACACCCGATTTAATACAAAGTAACAGATCCTTAAAGAGGAAGTAAACCCTGATGGGTTGTACTTCCTCTTTGTTTCCCTGCAAAGGTAAAGCATAATGGGCTAGTATGCATCGTATACTAGCCCATTATGTGACACTTACCTGCAGGAGAAGCCTGTGATGTCCCCGTCTTTCACGCTGCAGCGAGCATCCATTCTTCACCCGTCTTCCTTCCGGGGGCCGTGATCTCCGGCTCTGTGACCGGCCGGAGTCACGTGATGTCACTCCCACGCGTGCATAGGAGGGTCCAAAGTTGTATTTTTAGCTGGGCTTTTGCGTGTTATCATGCAATCATCTCTTCATCCATTGAGAGCGCACAATTTCATCCACAGACTGTGAGAGTTCACATTGCTAGCAATTAGGAGCTGCTTGAGCAGGGAAACTGTAGGGTATGTTCAGTGGGCACCTACATTTTCATAAGTAAGGCTTGTAAGGCTTACATTAAAGTGGACCTGTCATCAGATACGCTATATTAGCAAAAGTATTGGGGCGGCTGCCTTTACATGCACATGAACTTTAATGGTATCCCAGTCTTAGTCTGTAGGGTTCAATATTGGGTTGGCCCACCTTTTGCAGCTATAACAGCTTCAACTCTTCTGGGAAGGCCGTCCACAAGGTGTCTATGGGAATGTTTGACCATTCTTCCAGAAGAGCATTTGTGAGGTCACCCACTGATGTTGAACGAGAAGGCCTGACTCGCAGTCTCCGCTCTAATTCATCCCAAAGGTGTTCTATTGGGTTGAGGTCAAGTTCCTCCACCCCAAACTCGGTCATCCATGTCTTTATGGACCTTGCTTTGTGCACTGGTGTGCAGTCATGTTGGAACAGAAAGGGGTCATCCCCAAACATGCCCAAAAAGTTGGGAGCATGAAATTGTCCAAAAATGTCTTGGTATGCTGACGTCCTGAGAGTTGCCCTCACTGGAACTAAGGGGCCAAGCTCAAACCCTGAAAAACAACCCCACACCATAATCCCCTCTCCACCAAATGATTTGGACCTGTGCACAAAGCAAGGTCCATAAAGACATGGATGAGCGAGTTTGGGGTGGCGGAACTTGACTGGCCTCAACCCAATAGAACACCTTTGGGATAAACTAGAGTGGAGACTGCAAGCCAGACCTTCTAGTCCAACATCAGTGCCTGACCTCACAAATGCTCTTCTGGAAGAATGGTCAAACATTCCCATAGACACACTCCTAAACCTTGTGGATGGCCTTCCCAGAAGAGTTGAAGCTGTTATAGCTGCAAAGGGCGGGGCCAACTCAATATTGAACCCTACGGACTAAGACTGGGATGCCATTAACGTTTATGTGCGTGTAAAGGCAGGTGTCCTAATACTTTTGGTAATATATGCTTGTGAAGCATGCTAAGTAATGAACAGTACCCCCCCTGCCTTTGTCTGCTTTTCTGTCCAGTAAGACAGCACCATCGTGTTCATGCACCATCCAGGATCATTCACCACCTATTTTCTGGTCTGAGATGCCAGCTCAGAGATGATACATTGTTATAAATCCCAGTTCCTGGCTGTCTCCTGACACAGATCAGCCCCTACTGCAGCATCTCACCTTATGACTTGCTACAAAGTTACAATGTTGCCGTCTTAAGACTGGGGGGAGGAGACTGAGGAACTGCTTCCTCCTGCCTGCAGCAGACTGGTTACATTATCTCAGCCCGGTCAAAGTGAGAGGGGAGACTGAGGAAATGCTTTCTTCTGCTTGCAGCAGACTGATGACATCATCTCAGCCTAGGCAAAGTCGCTGACTGAAGATCAAGGGCAGCTTTTTAATGATAAAAGTGGGGAATTTTGTGAAAAATTATACCGTTGCTGCATACTGTGACATGTCAGAAATGTATTTATGCACTCTTAAAAAAAGTTACTGAAAGGTCCTCTTTAATATACTTTTTATATGTAGATTTCATATTTTTATATGCTTGCTTTATCACATTTTCATTATCATATCACAGGTACAGATTTCTATGTACACCACATCAGCCAGTCTGTATTGTGTGCATATACAGTATATGTATATATATATATATATATATATATATATATATATATATACACACACTGTATATACATACAAAATGATTGTTAATATTTCATGCATCTAAACAATAAGGACTACAGATTCCTTTGAAGTCTTGGAGCTTGCCTAAACTTCTGTGCTTGAAAATGTATATATTTTTGACATGTATTGTTAGGAATTTAGCTACTGTGTAAAAACTGCAGGCATGCAATGAGTGTGGCATACAAACAAGGTACCCCGCCGCTGTGGACTTTTCTCTATTCTTCACATCTGACAGGGTTATTGTGCTCCAGTAAGATAACTTCCGTTGCTTGCCGTGGTCTAAGTTCCTTCAAGAGCCGAGTCACTGCAACCGCTATGTCCACCCCTATTCTCCTTCTGTCGATTCACAGAAGCCTTTGTATTATGTGAACTCATTCACAAAATACAAAGGCTCCTGTGAATGGGCAGCAGAGGAGAGGGCCGGTCATAGCTGCTCTGTGTGCTTCTCTCCTCTCACAGTCGAGGTATTTTTTCCAGGAGTGCAATAAACCTGTCACATACAGGGCTTTTTTTTTCAGGTGGAACTCAGTTCCACCACCTCTGGCTCAGACCCTTTGGTACCTGTGTCTTGTCTAGCTAGTTCCCCTATTGATATGGTTCCCTGCTTGACAGACGAAGCCCACGGAAATCTCCGTACCGTGTTCAGCTGTACACAGTGCATGCGCAGCATCCAGGCTCATTCCTTAACATCCCCGTGGACTTGGAGGATGTTAAAAAAAGAGCCAGGAGGCCGAGCGAGCGCAGCGAGGACGTGAGGCCGACTGGCCACTTGCAGCAAATTCCATGTCGCCCTAGACCTGTTGCTACAGCTGATCAGGTTTGGTGATTTCCTTCGGCTCGGCTGTGCCTGCGCAGTGATGGGGGGAACCAATACGGATAGGAGGAACCATATCGGCAGATCACCTGCTCACCACAATCACTTGTAAACACAGAAGTCTGGTTTCTGTGTTTATAAGTGACAGCTCTGCACTCTGTGTGTAACCCCCCCCCCCCCCCGAACTCTGTATATAATGCAATCCTGGTATTTAATGCCCCTTTAAGACCATCCTACTGACCACACCCACTATTTTATGTGATTTGGAGGGTGTGTGTGGAGGGAGGGGTTTTGTGGGGGGGGGGGGGGGGGTCGTGGTTGAGTTCCAGCTCCTATTGTTTGAGAAAAAAAGCCCCGGTCACATATAAGTAAAAGAGATAAGTCATGGAGTTGACATGCACCTAATTGGACTCAGCTCATAGTGTGCCTGCGTTTTTGCAAATTTGCTGAATTCCTGGAATTCAGCTTTAAGGGTCTTTTATATTGCTGAGCAGTTTGGGCGCATTTCCGTGCACTCGGGTGCAGTTAACGTTTTCTGCCGTTCCTAAGTAGAAGGGCACGCCCTGCATCTTGGGTGCCACTCA
Organism: Rana temporaria; assembly: GCF_905171775.1. Taxonomy (NCBI): domain Eukaryota; kingdom Metazoa; phylum Chordata; class Amphibia; order Anura; family Ranidae; genus Rana; species Rana temporaria. Next base: position 7,681,406 of record NC_053501.1, on the reverse strand, counting down.
GGGGCGGACTGACAACTCATGGGGCCCCCGGGCAATAGAAGACTATGGGGCCCCTGGGCTTACAAATGGCCACCATGCCAGGAGGCAGTGCAGCTAAAATCTCAGGATTTTCACAGAAGCATGTCGGTTTCGGACATATCAGGGACAGATGTAAAAAAAACATAGATTTTGACATACTGTCCCTGGTTTTACTGAGCCTGGCAACCCTGATGGGGCCCCCTAGTGACATGCAGTGCCCGAGTGACTCAATAGTCAGTCCGCCCCTGGTGCCACTGCATGCATTACAATATATGCAAGACCCGCATGCCGTGTGCTATACATGAGGAATCGAACGCCCCTCGTAAACCAAGCTTTTGGAAAACGAAAGCACACCAAGGCCGCTGTAGAGGAATACAACGGTTCCATTACTCCTTCAGAGCACTTTTAGAAAGGTATTTATGGGCCCCTAGCGTGCTTTCAGAAATGTATTTTTACCAGCAATACTCCAAATGTTATCTGGTTCACATGAAGCATCTAAGAAAAAAATGAATTATGATTAAAAATATTATTGAAAGTGTTTTTTTAAAATTGCAATTAACGAACAAAGAGAGATATTGTTGAGGGGGGGGGGGGGTTGTTTTGTAATTTCTGTGCAGGGCCCACCAGGCTACGAGGTGCAAAGAAAGTTGGCGATTGGTTTATTTTTTTACATGCTGATGGATGAAATGTCTGAGTATTTTATTGCGTGCATTATGATCAGGCCTTCCTGTGTCTTCTCCCGCAGTCTCCATGTCAAAGAACCATCTCATCCCATAGTCTGACTCACAAGCTTAAAGCTCCATTACTTACCATTAGCAATGCCAGCCAAAGAGCCACTCTTATCCTTCTACATTATTGAAGAAGAACTCTGGTCTAAGAAAAAAACATTTCTATAGATTCTCATGTCAGAGCTGCTTAGATCTCCAAATACACTTAGAGACGTAACTAGACATGCTTCTCGAAAAAGCTGGTTGCCTGGATGTCAATGGATTTTAGTTTCTTTGGGTTGTTCATCCAGAGAAGCCTTTCTTAAGCTTTTGAACAAGGAGGAACCCTTGAAATAACTTCCAGTTTTAAAGAAACCGCCACTAATACAGTCTCAATAATGCCTGGGAAGTTATGAATGACATAATGACCATAATAGTGATGGCCAAAAAAAAAAAAGAAGCAGATTATGAAAATTAAAATGTTCCCGCAGGTGGTCAATGAAGGATCCCCTTTCATTAATGGAGAAGGGTCCCCTTATATTAGTGGTCATTGAGAGAAGGGTTCTTTTAAACTGGTGCTCAATGGGAAGAATTCTACTTACAGATAGCTAAAAAGTTTATTGGCATAAGTGTGAGGAATGTTCCTCACAATGGTGGTCGGTGAATTGCCTTGTTTCTTTAGTGGTCAGTGGAGAAGAGCCCCTTATATTGGTGGTCATCAGAAGAAAGATTCCTTTACACTGGTGCTCAGTACGAAGAATTTCTCTTACAGATAGCTAAATTAATCATTGGCGTAAGTGTGAGGAATGTTCTGTACAAAGCTGGTCAGTGAATTGCCCCATTCATTTGTGGTCAGCAGAGAAGGGTTCCCTTGAATTGGTGGTCTCCTCTACACTGCTTCTAGGTGAATTCCCCTGTTATTTAGTGGTCAGTGGAGAAGGGTTCCCTTGCATTGGTGGTCTTTGAAAAAGGGGTCCTCTACATTGGTCCTTGGTGAATTCCCCCCTTTAATTAGTGTCTGGTCAAGGGAGAAGGGTTCCCTTGCATTGGTTGCCTTTGGGAAAGGGTTTCTCTACACTTGTTCTTGGTGAATTTCCCCCTTTATTTAGTGGCCAGTGGAGAAGGGTTCCCTGGCATTGGTGGTCTTTTGGAAAGGGCTCCTATACACTGGTCCTTGGTGAATTTTCCCCTTTATTTAGTGGCCAGTCATGAAGGGTTCCCTTGCATTGGTGGTCTTTTTGAAAGGGCTCCTCTACACTGGTTCTAGGTTAATCCCCCCTTTATTTAGAGGTCAGTGGAGAAGGGTTCCCTTGCATTGGTGGCCTTTGGGAAAGGGTTTCTCTACACTTGTCCTTGGTGAATTGCCCCTTTTATTAGTGGTCAGTGGAGAAGGGTTCCCTTGTATTGGTGGTCTTTGGGAAAGTGCTCCTCTACACTGGTTCTCGTGGTAAGAATGTTCCCCTTACAGATAGCTAAATAAGATCATTGGTGTAATTTGTTATTATATAATGGGCAATGCTGTGAAACCATTTATGGGAACTCTTATGGGATCTTTGAGTTGGGACAAGATGCCATAGTTACTTCTGTGTGCAAACATTAAGCTCTGGTTAACACCTGGAGGTCCCAGCTGGGTGGAGGGCTAAAACTTTTGTGTGTATAAGCTGAGGACCACTTTTAGTAAAGAGCCATATGCATGAAAAGTTTGGTTTCTAGACTTTGCTGGTAAATGATACAAAGTTTACAGCCAAAGCATTTCAGGATTTAGGGTCCCCGTCTTTAGGGCTCTTAGGCTGCATTCACACCTGAGCGAATCGTTTTGCCGCGATTTTGAGGCGTGTTTTACCGGTGTGAATGCAGCCTTAGTGATACCACTGAGTGTTCCTGCAGAACCACTTGCGTTCCTACATACAGTGGAACCAAGAGAGGGTGGCCTACGTTCCTACATACAGTGGAACCAAGAGAGGGTGGCTATGTTCCTACATACAGTGGAACCAAGAGAGGGTGGCCTACGTTCCTACATACAGTAGGACCAAGAGAGGGTGGCTATGTTCCTACATACAGTGAAACCAAGAGAGGATGGCTACGTTCCTACATACCGTGGAACCAAGAGATGGTGGATATGTTACTATATACAGTGGGGCCAAGAGAGGGTGGCCATGTTCCTACATACAGTGGAACCAAGAGAGGGTGGCCATGTTCATACATACAGTGGAACCAGTAGAGGATGGCTATGTTCCTACATACAGTGGAACCAGGAGAGGGTGGCTACGTTCCTACATACAGTGGAACCAAGAGAGGGGTGGCTACGTTCCTACATACAGTGGGACCATGGACCGTGTGCTGCATGCAACATGCTGGTAGAAGGAGAGACTAGAGTGACAGATGGATGACCTCATCAGTCTGCTGATTCTTTTTCTTTGTACATCCAGCAGAGAGGGCACTCCTGTATTCCTTGAAAGTGATGAGAATGGGTTCAAGTTTGGGTTAGGTTCGAACTCTAGTTTGCCCAAACCCAGAAATTACCTCTCATTGTTGGACCAATGAGTTGCTGGCATGAAATTTCCCGGGCAGCAGTTGACATGCACAAAGGAGTGAAGATGCTTGTGACATCATTGACCTATTATAGGCATATGGCCATATACGGTCAACTATGTCATGCGCATCCCCACCCTGCAGCTGTACATATGCCTAGAGCTCATTGGCCCAAATGCTGCCTATTACTGTAGCTCAGCTGCTGACTCAGCTCATTGGCTAACTTCTGGGTTCAAAGTAAAACCCAAGCTCAACTCAATTCCTTAAAGTGGTTCTAAAGGCTCAAGGTTTTTTACCTTCATGCATTCTATGTATGAAGTTAAAACACCTCCTCTGTGCAGCAACTCCCCCCCCCCAGCCCGCACTAATGCTTACCTGAGCCCCATCTTAGCGATGTGCATGAGAGCCTCATCTCTCTGGGGACTATCCCTCCCCATAGGCTCCCGCTGCTGTCAATTACAGCCAGTGAGCCAATGAGGAGAGAAGGGGGGCGGGCCGAGTGGCTCAGCTCTGTGTCTGAATGGACACACAGAGCCGCAGCTCGGGAATGATCCTGCTTGGGTGGCCCCATTCGGGAATGATCCTGCTTGGGTGGCCCCATTGCAAGCTGCCTACTGTGGAGGCACTCAGCATGAGGGAGGGGCCAGGTGCGCTGGGAAGAGGAGGATCAGGGCTGCTCCGTAAAAAATTCAATGCACTGAGCAGGTAAGTATGACATGTTTGTTATTTAAAAAAAAAAAAGCCTTTAATATCACTTTACTTGTGAGCCGTGTCATCTACCTAGCTGTGCTGTGCAAATTTTAGAACTGGATGTAAGTACAAACCCTTTGAGAGCGCCAATATACTGTAAGGCCCCGTACACACGTCCGAGAAACTCGACGAGCAAAACACATCGTTTTGCTCGTCGAGTTCCTTGTGAAGCCGCCGAGGATCTCGGCGAGCCAAGTTTCCCCATTGACTAACGAGGAAATAGAGAACATGTTCTCTATTTGGATCGACGAGTTCCTCGTCGGCTTCCTCGGTCAAAAGTGTACACACGACCGGGTTTCTCGGCAGAATACGGCTCCGATTGAGTTTCTGGCTCAATTCTGCCGAGAAACTCGGTCGTGTGTACGGGGCCTATGTGTTTCAACTTTTAGCATTCCATACCGCTGCCTTGGCTGGATACAGAAATGTGCACAACATGTCCAAGTTATGACCCTCTTGACCAGGGATCTTCAAACTACGGCCCTCCAGCTGTTGCGGAACCACACATCCCATGAGGCACTGTAATACTCTGACATTCACAGACATGACTAGGCATGATGGGAATTGTAGTTCCTGAACAACCGGAGGACCCCTGCTCTTGACCTTTCCTCTTGTCCATTCATCGGTCACCCAACAAGGCTTGTCATTAACACCCTCCATCCAGTCACCTCATCCTCTGTCGCTGACCCATTTCACATTCCATGGCTCAGTGTGTAAGAGCACAATGATTTGCAGATGAAAGCGGGGTTAGTAAAATGACTGAGGCACAGGTCGGCCAGATAGCACCCTACCACAAATGTCTAATGAACAGGGAGGTCTAGCGAAGTCTTCTCTCGAGAAGCAATTTCTCTTCTTTTGGACTTTTTTCAGATGAAAAGACTGAAAATTTCAATAACTTCTATGCAAAGTTTGCTTGTTCGTAGCGTCTTGTCTGGTGTGTCTCTCGGTCTGAGGATGACGCGGACCGTTGTTTGAGACCATGTGTTTTCCTCCAGGTCCCCAAGGACCATCTGGACTCTTAAACGTCTCTTGAGCACCATCCAGTTGCAGTGAAAAATCTTGTCAAATCCATACAGCCGTCTCGCTTTTTTTCTCTTCCTCCCATGACGAAGTCTCATCCTCTCAAGTCAGCGGAGAATGTCGATTTCTCGGTCAAGAACCACCAGAATCCAGCTGAATTTTTTTATGCATTTCACCAGAGACCTTGAAGTTAGTGTGACTTGTACATACCTGTCTGATTAACTCTTTCAGTGGTCGTCGCCGACCCACCAATGGCCACCTCCGCAAAGTGAAGGTCCGGCTTCTTTTTCTCTGTTTTAATGACCTGGTAAACTTGTCTGTTGTTCTCCACTCACCTGTGAAACAGGACACGTCGTACGTACAGGAACAAGGACCCCGGAGCGGAGAGGGCGCGGCTTTGTTGCACTAAAATTGCTTTTTGTATGGAGCTGTATCAATGGCTTGGCACGCCGTTACCGGCGTGGTGTGGTGGATGGTGTACCGGATGATGAATGATAAAAAAACAATACAGTACAGTGTAACCAAATCGTAGTCCGAGTCTTTTGTTCTTAAAGGGTAACATTTCAATTTGTTTTATTAAACTTTTTTATTTTTTTTATTTTATTTTTTACACTTTTTTTTCTCTCAGCAAGGAGGTAAAAATCTTGCGCCAACTAGAAATGTGTGAATTTAAAATAAATTAATAATAGAGTGAATATATATATTAATGAGCTGCTCCCCAAATTGCAGTAAACTGAAACAATATTGGATAAAGTGAAGGATAGGGGGTGCTACAAATAAAGTGAATAAACGAAATAATCATGAAATAATGCAAAAAATATTGCAAAAAATATAATGAAATAATGCAAAAAATAAAGCAAAAAAATAACAATAGTGTCCAACTATAACAAACAATAGTTTAAATAACCCCCAAACTCATGAGGTTATAAATAGTGAATAAGCAGAAAAAAAATAATAAATGTGCAAAAAAAGTCCATTTGTGGTGATTTTTCATTCTGGTGGAGGTGGAAACCTTTTATTAGTGGATTTGAATCATCCTTCGAGCACAAGTTATATTGAGCAGCAGCACTTTATTAATGGACTTTTGCACATTTATTATTTTTTTCTGTTTATTCACTATTTATGACCTCATGAGTTTGGGGGTTATTTAAACTATTGTTTGTTATAGTTGGACACTATTGTTATTTTTTGCATTATTTCATTATATTATTTGCATTATTTCATGATTATTTAGTTTATTCACTATTTGTAGCGCCCCCTATCCTTCACTTTAAGGAGAGACAAAGATACAATGTAATGTATCTTTCCTCTTTTTTTGGTAAAAAAAAATCCCAGTAAGTGTATATTGATTGCTTTGTCAAAAGTTATAGCGTCTACAAACTATGGGATATATTTATATAATTTTCAATGGGCGCGCCGCTACCGGTGAATGATAGAAAACAATACAGTACAGTGTAACCAAATCGTAGTCTGAGTCTTTTGTTCTTAAAGGGTAACATTTCAATTTGTTTTATTAAACTTTTTTATTTTTTTTATTTTTTATTTTATTTTTTACAATTTTTTTTCTCTCAGCAAGGAGAGACAAATGGGAGGTAAAAATCTCGCGCCAACTAGAAATATGTGAATTTAAAATAAATTAATAATAGAGTGAATATATATTAATGAGCTGCTCCCCAAATTGCAGTAAACTGAAACAATATTCGATAAAGTGAAGGATTGGGGGCGCAACAAATAGTGAATAAACTAAATAATCATGAAATAATGCAAAAAATATTGCAAAAAATATAATGAAATAATGCAAAAAATAATGCAAAAAAATAGTTTAAATAACAATAGTTTAAATAACCCCCAAACTCATGAGGTTATAAATAGTGAATAAACAGAAAAAAATTATAAATGTGCAAAAAAAGTCCATTTGTGGTGATTTTTCATTCTGGTGGAGGTGGAAACCTTTTATTAGTGGATTTGAATCATCCTTCGAGCACAAGTTATATTGAGCAACTGCACTTTATTAATGGACTTTTGCACATTTATTATTTTTTTCTGTTCATTCACTATTTATGACCTCATGAGTTTGGGGGTTATTTAAACTATTGTTTGTTATAGTTAGACACTATTGTTATTTTTTTGCATTCTTTTTTGCATTATTTCATTATATTATTATATGATTATTTAGTTTATTTGTAGCGCCCCCTATCCTTCACTTTAAGGAGAGACAAAGATACAATGTAATGTATCTTTTCTCTTTTTTTGGTAAAAAAATAAAAATCCCAGTAAGCGTATATTGATTGCTTTGTGCAAATGTTATAGCGTCTACAAACTATGGGATATATTTATAGAATTTTCAATGGGCGTGCCGATACCGGTGAATGACAGAAAACAATACAGTACAGTGTAACCAAATCATAGTCCGAGTCTTTTGTTCTTAAAGGGTAACATTTTAATTTGTTTTATTAAACTTTTTTATTTTTTTTACTTTTTTTAACACCTAAGGGTAAAACAAATCCTAAAGTGGAACTTTTTTTTTTTTTTACACGCTTTGTTTTTCTCTCTGCAAGGAGAGACAAATATACAATGCAATGTATCTTTCCTTTTTTTTTGGTAAACAAATAAATCCCAGTATTGATTGGTTTGTGCAAAAGTTATAGCATTTACAAACTATGGAATATATTTAAAGGAATTTTCAATGGGCGCGCCAGTACCGGCGTGGTGTGGTGGATCGGATTATGAATGATAGAAAACAATACAGTACAATGTAACCAAATCGTAGTCCGAGTCTTCTGTTCTTAAAGCGGGAGTTCACCTAAAAAAATGTTTTAACATTAGATTGAGGCTCATTTTGTGAAGGGGAATCGGGTAGTTTTTTTTAAATCTAAGCAGTACTTACCGTTTTAGAGAGCGATCTTCTCCGGCTTCCGGGTATGGGTCTTCGTGAATGGGCGTTCCTATTTGATTGGCAGGCTTCCGACGGTCGCATACATCGCGTCACGAGTAGCCGAAAGAAGCTGAACGTCGGTGCGGCTCTATACCGCGCCTGCGCACCGACGTTCGGCTACTTTCGGAAAATCGTGACGCGATGTATGCGACCGTCGGAAGCCTGTCGGAAGCCTGTCAATCAAATAGGAACGCCCAGTTCCGAAGACCATACCCGGAAGCTGCGGAGAAGGTCGCTCTCTAAATTGGTAAGTACTGCTTCGATTTAAAAAAAACTACCCGATTCCCCTTCACAAAATGAGCATCAATCTAAGTTGTTCCGATGTGCAGGGCCGCCATCAGGGGGGTACAGGCAGTACACCTGTAAGGGGTCCGGAGGTTCCCAGGGGCCCGGAGGCCCCCAGGGCCCCATACGGCAAACCCCCCTTTTTTTTATACATGTTTATATTTTAGATATATATATATATATATATATATATATATATATATATATATATATATATTTTTTTTTTTTTTAAGGGCCCAGAGAAATAATAATTTTTTCTGGTTTCTGGTTCTCTGCTCCAGGAGGGCCCATGCCTGAAGCTGTGTAAGGGGCCCCATAATTCCTGATGGCGGCCCTGCTCTCATCATCCCCTCATTGTGCACCCCACTCCCTTCATACCCCAATTGTGCCCCCCGATTCTCTTCATCCCCTCATTGTGCACCTCCACTCCTTTCATTCCCTTATTGTGCACCCCACTCTCTTCATCCCCTCATTGTGCACCCCCACTACCTTCATCCCCTTATTGTGCACCCCACTCTCTTCATCCCCTCATTGTGCACCCCCACTCCCTTCATCCCCGCATTGTGCACCCCACTCCCTTCATCCCCTCATTGTGCACCCCCACTCCCTTCATCCCCTCATTGTGCACCCCCACTCCCTTCATCCCCTTATTGTGCACCCCACTTCCTTCATCCCCTTATTGTGCACCCCCACTCCCTTCATCCCCTCATTGTGCACCTCCACTCCCTTCATCCCCGCATTGTGCACCCCCACTCCCTGCATCCCCCACTCCCTTTATCCCCTCATTGTGCACCCCACTCCCTTCATCTCCTTATTGTGCACGCCACTCTCTTCATCCCCTCATTGTGCACCCCCACTCCCTTCATCCCCGCATTGTGCACCCCACTCCCTTCATCCCCTCATTGTGCACCCCCACTCCCTTCATCCCCTCATTGTGCACCCCCACTCCCTTCATCCCCGCATTGTGCACCCCCACTCCCTTCATCCCCTTATTGTGCACCCCACTTCCTTCATCCCCTCATTGTGCACCCCCACTCCCTTCATCCCCTTATTGTGCACCCCCACTTCCTTCATCCCCTTATTGTGCACCCCCACTCCCTTCATCCCCTCATTGTGCACCCCCACTCCCTTCATTCCCTTATTGTGCACCCCACTCCCTTCATCCTCTTATTGTGCACCCCCACTTCCTTCATCCCCTTATTGTGCACCCCCACTCCCTTCATCCCCTCATTGTGCACCCCCACTCCCTTCATCCCCTTATTGTGCACCCCACTTCCTTCCTCCCCTCATTGTGCACCCCCACTCCCTTCATCCCCTTATTGTGCACCCCACTTCCTTCATCCCCTTATTGTGCACCCCCACTCCCTTCATCCCCTCATTGTGCACCTCCACTCCCTTCATCCCCGCATTGTGCACCCCCACTCCCTGCATCCCCCACTCCCTTTATCCCCTCATTGTGCACCCCACTCCCTTCATCTCCTTATTGTGCACGCCACTCTCTTCATCCCCTCATTGTGCACCCCCACTCCCTTCATCCCCGCATTGTGCACCCCACTCCCTTCATCCCCTCATTGTGCACCCCCACTCCCTTCATCCCCTCATTGTGCACCCCCACTCCCTTCATCCCCGCATTGTGCACCCCCACTCCCTTCATCCCCTTATTGTGCACCCCACTTCCTTCATCCCCTCATTGTGCACCCCCACTCCCTTCATCCCCTTATTGTGCACCCCCACTTCCTTCATCCCCTTATTGTGCACCCCCACTCCCTTCATCCCCTCATTGTGCACCTCCGCTCCCTTCATCCCCGCATTGTGCACCCCCACTCCCTTTATCCCCTCATTGTGCACCCCACTCCCTTCATCTCCTTATTGTGCACCCCACTCTCTTCAGCCCCTCATTGTGCACCCCACTCCTTTCATCCCCTCATTTAAAGTCGACCTTTGCACTAAAGTGATTTTTTAGAAAGAGCCGAATTATGGAGAAGTTCCCGTTTATATAATGCGATGACACGCTGCCTGTTCCCGTCTATTTTACGGCGTTCTGTTATTTTTTACTAGAAGACATTCAGGTAAAAAGCCCTCAGCCCAGCTCGCAGGGCTCATTACCTCCGGGGTCTGAGTCAGCATTACAGGAACGGAGAATCAATCGCAATCATTCTGCACTTAAAAGTGCCTCTGGATGATCAGATTTCCGAGAGATATTTCCCGGCGGGCATCGCTCCTCAGCTACAGAGGGCAACTGAACGCGACCATCTCTTTAGTATGGAAGGAGTGAGGACTGACCCCGGAGAGCCCCTGTGCACAGCACATGCCGCTTCAGTTCTTTTTTTCTTTTTTTTAAGTGTATTTTGTGCGTGTACTCGAGAGAGGAGCCGGACTGCAGGAGTTGGGAGTAGGCAGGCCTCCCCCAGAGGCAATCTGCCACCTTTCTCCATGCCCCGGGTGGCAATGGCGGGTGTGTGAGGGGGTCCTCCCACATAGCCCGCCCTACCTGCTCCGCTTTGAAGCCCAACGGGGCAGAGGGACTCCCTATAAGGGAGTGAAAGGATCTAGCCCGCTCAACCAGCCCCGTTAGTCCTTCGCCTTTCTTTTTTAGAGACCGCGTGGTCAAAGTGCGTGCATGTTAATCCAATTTCGAGTGCGTGTGTAAGTGTGGTGGTTTTTGTGGGAGGGGGGTGGGCGTACTAAGCGCAGGCTTACCTTGCATAGCACACCCACTGGGAGCCGGGCTGAGACCACCAAACTCAATTCACATGTAGCTGAGACCGGGATCCGAACCCCTAGCTGCAGAGGTGAATGGCTTGTCAGCGCAGTGCCAATCGCGTTGAGCCACCCGCTTCAGTTCTTGATTCACATTTAGTCCATTTATTCTTTCTAAAAGCAGAAAAAAGACTGCGGCAAAATATGTTTATTTTTTCATGATTTAAAAATCCAACATGTTGCCGTTTTTAATCTGACACTTCATGATGTGTTGTCATCGGCAAACAGGATGCACCCTCATTTTGTTTTATTATTTTTGGTTAATTCTTTCTTAATCTGTCTATTCTGAAAGAAAAAAAAAAACTGTCAGGGTCTTACTGTTCCAAATGACATCCAAAAAGAAAAAATGGTGAGTTAACTATTCCAAATGCTAATATATATATATATATATATATATATATATATATATATATATATATATATATATATATATATATATATATATATATATATATATATATAT
>NC_053501.1:7652439-7667439 GCF_905171775.1 Rana temporaria | reverse complement strand
TTTTAATAGGTTACTGTGTGCATTCCTATCACATTAGATCTGCATTTCGCAACCTTTTTCCAGTTACCGCACCCTTTACAATTATGAAAAATCTTTTGAAATTTAAAAAACTCAAATGCTTCTTATTAATGGGAAACCTGAGCCTAGGATGATGCACATGACCACTGCGATGAAATTAACTTCACATCAAAAGCCCCCTTCATGTCAGAAGTCTTCCCCCAATCATGTCAGAGCTCCCCTTCATGTCAGAGACTTCCCATCACATCAGAAGCCTCCCTCATTATATCATTAGCCCCCCATCACTTCATAGATCCCCATCACATCAGAGGCCCCCATCATCATATCAGTGGTCCACCAATCACTTCATAGCTCCCCAAAACATTGGAACCCCCCATCATATCAATGGTCTCTCCATCACTTCAGAGATCCCCCCATCACTTTAGAGCTCCTTATCACGTCAGAGGCCTCCCTCATAATATCAGTCCCCCCCCCCCATCACTTCAGAGCTCCCCATCACATTGTAGCCCCCCCCCCCCCATCATATCAGTTGTCTCTCCATCACTTCAGAGCTCCCCCCATCACTTTAGAGCTCCTTATCACATCAGAGGGCTCCTTATCACATCAGAGGCCTCCCTCATAATATCAGTGCCCCCCCCCATCACTTCAGAGCTCCCCATCACATTGTAGCCCCCCCCCCCCCATCATATCAGTTGTCTCTCCATCACTTCAGAGCTCCCCCCATCAATTCAGAGCTCCTTATCACATCAGAGGGCCCCCTGTCACATCAGAGGCCTCCCTCATAATATCAGTGCCCCCCCCATCACTTCAGAGCTCCTTATCACATCAGAGGGCCCCCTGTCACATCAGAGGCCTCCCTCATAATATCAGTGCCCCCCATCACTTCAGAGCTCCTTATCACATCAGAGGGCCCCCTGTCACATCAGTGGCCTCCCTCATAATATCAGTGCCCCCCCCCATCACTTCAGAGCTCCCCAGCACATTGTAGCCCCCCATCATATCAGGGGTCTCTCCATCACTTCAGAGCTCCCCCCCATCACTTCAGAGCTCCTTGCCATATCAGAGGCCCCCCATCACATCAGAGGCCTCCCTAATAATATCAGTGCCCCCCATCACTTCAGAGCTCCCCATCACATTGTAGCCCCCCCTCCCATCACATCAGAGGTCCCTCTCATCATATCAGTTCTCCCCCCATCCCTTCAGAGCTCCCCATCAATTTACAGCCACAATCACATCAAAGGCCCCCCTCATCATATCAGTTCTCCACCCATCACTTCAGAGCTCCCCAGCACATTAGAGACCCCATCCTCATATCAGTGGTCTCTCTGTAACTTCAGAGCTCCCCGTCACATCAGAGACCCCCTCATCATATTAGTGGTCCCCCCATCACTTCAGAGGCCCCTTTATCATATTAGTGGTCCCCCCTATCACTTCAGAGCTCCCCATCCTATTGCAGCCCCCCATCACATCAGAGGCCCCCCTCATCATATCAGTGCCCCCCATCACTTTATAGCTCCCCATCACATTGTAGCCCCCACCCCCCATAACATCAGAGGTCCCCTTTACATCCCTGACAATCAAATCAGAGCCTCCCCGTCACATTAGATGTCTCCCATCACATCAGAGTCAGAGTCCTCTCTATACACCAGAGACATCACATCAGACTCCCCTCCACAGAGTCTTTTATTACACCAGAGTCACCCCAACACAGAGCCCCCCATCACAAATTCCCCTCTCCACATTAGAGCTCTACCATTTGGCTTCACCAGTAGTGGAGAAGATCTGGAGGATCCAGTCTTCCATCCTTTACTGAACGCTGGGGTGGACACCAGAGTCGTGGATCGACATTATGCGTTGCCAGGGAGCAGGCAGTCTGGCCACCAACACCATAGCAACAAATGATACTGTGTGTACTGCCCTAGAGAGTGTCACTGGTTGTTATGGTGCTGGTGACCAGCCCGCCGAAAAGAGGAAACTCATGACCCTGATCCAGGGAAAACTGAGTCCCATGCTTGCAGCACCACGGAGGAACCCAAACAGCACCCCAGGTTGCTGTTGCACCCCAGTTCAGAAACACTGCTTTAGATAATCCATAGTGTAAATACTGGTTGCATATGGTTAAAAAAGATAAAAGACCATAGGATTATTATAAGCCACCCCCCAGTTTAAACAAAGAAGCCCTAAAGCAGTACTTCATGTTCCAGCACTCCACTGCTCATCCTCCTCTGGTCCCCAAATAGGGGGGCGTGGGTGGGATTAAACAAGTCTAGGGTGGGACTTAAGAATGTTTCTGGTGTTTTGGGGTCACATCCAGACCACGTTGCTCCTTTCCTGAGTCTAGACTATACTGTGTTTCACTTCCAAAAATCCCAGGCGCTCCTCGCAGTCCGGCGTTTGCCTGGATTCTGATGACATGCATTGTCTTCCTGGCTCGTGGGAAAGTAAAATAGGAAACTATCGATCTCACTAATGGAATGGATACACTATGAGGAAGTCATATGATTACCAAGTAGAAACAGAATCTGAGGACAATTTCCTCCTCGCTCACTTCTCGCCTGCAGAGATCGCGCCTTCTACAATTAACCCCTTAAGAGCCAGCGGCAGGACACGCTCCTTCTCTAGGTGAGGTCCAGATACTACAATATCGGTAAGGCCTCCAGGACAAAACCCAATGTAGTAATAGAGGACAAAAATCTGCTCAGGAATGGGATAATTTTGCGCCCACCGTGTAGAGCTGACTCGCAGCTCGGCTATTTACGGAAATCTGGTGACGCGCCTTGTGCGACATGGGAACTGTTTCACCAGACGTCAATCATCTAACCCAGGGTTAGGAACGCCCAGTCCCGCAGTAATCAGAACCCGGAAGCCGGGGAGAAAATGACAATATAACGGTATGTACAGCGCAAAAAAGAAAAAAAAAAAAGACCCGCATACTGTAAATGTCGTTAGTATGCTGGATGTATTGTTAGAAAATTGTTTTTAGGGTGAACCCCCGCTTTAACATTCAATTTCGAATTTTACCAAATGGAAACCACATCCACTGTTAGAAATGTTTTCGTTGGGGAAAATGTTTTCATCCTGCTCCTTTGAATTTACTTGTCTCTATGGTCAAAAACAAACCAATTTGGCCCCCGACTAACAATTCCAAAATCAAACAATCGTTCTAAAAAGTAAAACATTTGAACCAGAGTTTAATAGTGTTTAAAATGGAAAGAATGGGAAAGGAAAGGAAGAGAAGGAAGGTAATGGAAATGAAGGGGAGGGAAAAGTAAAGAAAGGAAGGAAGGAAGGAATGGAAAGGAAAGAGATGGTGAGGGAAAGGAAAGAAACCAAAGGGAAAGCAAGGAAGAGAGGAAAGAAAAGAGGAAATAAAAAAAAGGAAAAAAGAAAGGAAAGGTAAAAGACAAGAGAAGGATGGAAAGAAAAGAGGGGGGGGGAGAAGATAGGTGAAAGCGAAGGAAATAAAAGTAAAGAGGAAAAAAGAAAGGGAATTCATGTGGGGGGGGGGGGGGATTTAAAAAAGGGAAGGAAAAGGTAGGGAATGGGAAAGGTAAAGCATAGGACCAGAAAGGAAGGTTGGATATAGAAAATAATAAGGGAAAATTGTTTTTTTGCATATAAAGGTACAGCAACAATAAAGGCTTGAAGGCAAATATAAGGTTACAAAACATTAAAGCGGGGGTTCACCCTAGAATAAAAAAAAATATATATTTTTTTTTATTCTATCATAAAATTCGGCATCGTAGCGCGAGCTACAGTATGCCGGTCTTACATTTTTTATCCCCGTACTCACTGTTTAATCCGACCTAGACGATTCCGTCTGCCCACGGGGAATGGGCGTTCCAATCCAGACGGAAAGTGATTGACGGCCAGCTCTGGCGCGTCACGCTTCTCCGGAAATAGCCGAAATAGGCTTGGCTCTTCACGGCGCCTGCGCATAGCCTGTGCGCAGGCGCCGTGAAGAGCCGAGACCTACTCCGGCGGTCTTCGGGGAGAGTGACGTGCCAGGGCCGGCCGTCAATCATCCTCCCTCTCCATAGGCACGCCCATTCCCCGCGGGAGCCGAAATCTTTAATGGACGAGTACACAGTGAGTACGGGGGTAAAAAAATCGGGACAGGCATACTGTAGCTTGCGCTACAATGCCTGTCTCGATGGAAAAATGATGTAAGTGAGGGTGAACTACCGCTTTAAGATCAAAAGTCGTGTAAATAGTACAATCATCAGCTTTTTCAGTGGCAGCACTGCATCAGCTTACAAATATGGTAGATCGAGAATAAATAACAATTTTAATCAGAGAACAAAAGTGGGGAGGGAAGTAGGAGAAAGCAGGAGATGAATAACAAGGGAAAGAAAGAGGTGTGGCATAGGAGTTAGTGGAAAAAGTGGGGCCAATGGAATAGCAACCTCAGGCCTGCACCTTTTCCTTTCCTTTATTCTTTTCCCTTTTACCCTTTCCCTTCCTTTCCCCATTTCCTTCCTTTTACTTTTCATTTCCTTTCCACCTTCCTTATCCTCTTCCTTTGTTTTCCCTTTCGTTTCCTTTCTTTCCCCCTTTTCCTTTTTCTTTCCTTTCCTTTCCCTTCCCTTTCCTTTCCTTTCCTTTCTTCTTTTCCCTTTTCTCTTTTTCCTTTCCTTTCTCTTTTTCCCTTTCTTGTCCCTTTTTCTTTTCCCTTTTGCTTTCTGTTTTCCCTTTTTCTTTCCTTTTTCCTTTTCATTACCTTCCCCCCTTCCTTATCCTCTTCCTTTCCTTTCCCTTCCCTTTCCTTTTCATTACCTTCCCCCCTTCCTTATCCTCTTCCTTTCCTTTCCCTTCCCTTTCCTTTCCCCTTTCCTTTCTTCTTTTCCATTTCCCCCCTTTTCATTTCCTTTCTCTTTTTCCGTCTGGCTGCTGTAAAGACGTGTACTATCAGTTTAATGCACTGGCAGCTGGTGCTCCAAATTTTTGGGGGGCGCAAACAAACTGGAAAAAAACACATCAATTGCAGCCTCACTGTGCCCATAAAACATAGCTACTGTGCCCATCAATTGTCGCCACTGTGCCCATCAATTTCTGCCAGTTTACCCCATCAAATGCCGCCAGTTTGCCCTCTCAAATACAGCCACTTTGCCCTCTCAAATGATGCCAGTTTGCCCACTCAAATTATGCCAGTTATCCCCCTCAAATGATGCCATTTTGCCCCTTCAAATACAGCCAGTTTGCCCACTCAAATGATGCCAGTTTTTACCCTCAAATGATGCCAGTTTTTACCCTCAAATGATGCCAGTTTTCCCTATCAAATACCGCCAGTTTGCTCCCCCCCCCCCCCCCGCCCGACACTTACCTTTCTCGGATCAGCCATCCTCCTCCACGCTCCCTCCGAGTCCTCGATGTCATCCCTGCGAGGCGGGTCAGTGTTAGTGAAGCGATTCCCTAACACAGCACTGTTTAAACAGGGAACACACAGCAGTGCACCCTCTGTTTAACAATTTGGAAGCCGATTAGATCCCACAGGCCTCTAATCAGGAAGCCTATTAGAGCCTCTGGCTCTAATCAGGCACTTCAAAAACACCCCCACCGTTGTTATTCAGATGGCCGGCACTCAACAGGGGGACGGGACACCTGAATAGTGGGCGGCAGCGGCGACAATAGATAGATTCATGCAATGCATGAATCTATCTATTGGAGATTGACGGGTGCAGGAGAGAGGGGGCGGCGCTCCTGCGCCCACTATGGACGCACCGCCACTGGTTTAACGCCTTTTTTTGGCAATGCCTGGGGGTTTTAGATTTAGGAGGGCATGCTGGGCCAAAACAATTGACTTACCTAGTTCTTAAATCATTTGGAAAACATCTTTCCAGAGTTTGTGTTCTGCAGGAAAGGTCCACCACATGGGGGGGGGGGGGGGGGGGGAGTCAGCAACCCTGAATACACAATAGGTGAAGTAATCTGAAACATGAGCAACTCTAGTTGGGACTAGGTACTATCTTGTCATAACCAACCGCTAATACATTCGTTGAGCAGGATTTAATAGTCTACCATATTCAGGGCTGGACTGGGACAAAAATTTGGCCCTGGACTTCATCCAGACTGGCCCACTTTGACAGGTCTCTCCCACGGTGGCCGGACAACTCCTGCACCCCCCCGGCCACCCAAGCCCCCTCTCCCCCTTCACTAGCCACTAGCCGTTCTACTTTATTAGAGTAGAACGTCTGGTACTGGTACTCTTGTAGGCAGTACCAGTTGGGAAGCTAGACATTATTTCACCCGAGGCAAAGAAGCAGTTCGGTGCCCCCCCTTATGGAACAAGATTAGGCAGAAGTGAGAAACTCTCAGGCCATAGCTGTTGAGTCAGCTGTCTGTCCCCACCCCCATGCTCCTCTGTCACCCCCCCCCCCCCTGCTCCTCTGATCCTCCCCCTGCTTCTTTGTTCCCCCCCAGTTGAGCGCTGCGGGAAGGGAGAGATAGAGGAGCGGAGGGGGGCGGCGGTCCGCTGTCACTGAAGCCGGCCCACTGAGCCATCGGCCCACCGGGAAACTCCCTGTAGTCCCAATGGCCAGTCCATCCCTGACCATATTTGACTCCAATCACGTATATAGGGGAAAGCTCACATCCAGTCCAACCATCACTGGTTGGACTGGATGTGAGCCAATAGTTGTGGTTTCTCTGCGGAGCTCTGATCCTTTCAACTAAAGAAATAAAAAATGCGCTGCAGTCAAGGAACTCTAAATGATTGCATCGTGAAAGGTTGTAATATTTGCTGGTATTTGGCCGCTCTCACACTCAGAATGTGGGGAAGGGTTATTATGGGGATTGGTGTCTTGCTCTCCGGATTATTGAATGGACATTGATTTGGATATAAGTCAAGGAGGAACATGAAATGTCTTTCCCCTGGTGTTATGGAGCACATTTGGCGTCAAGGACAATGTTCCCATCTCGGCTCTTACTGTAATTTAATGAAACAGTAATAAAGGATCAGATTAATGCCGTCTGTATGACGGAGACACAAAGAAATGCATTAACCATTTTTGTTTTGTAGACCAAGTCTGGGGAAAGGCTGCCATTTAGTCCATTAATTTTCACCGTAACGATAGTAGACTTTTATTTTTTTACTTTACTATGCATATCTAAACCCTCCTCCATCTGATGTTGAAGGGAAGTAATCATGACGTGTCTTTCGTCATTAACCACTTGAACCCCAGGCTTGATCTGACACTTCTCTCCTATGTGTAAAAATCTGTATTTTGTTGCTAGAAATTGACTTATAACCCCCAATTATTATATACAGGTATATACCGTATATACTCGAGTATAAGCCGACCCGAATATAAGCCGAGGCACCTAATTTTACCACAACAAACAAAGGGAAAACGTATTGACTCGAGTATAAGCCTAGGGTGTCCATCTGCATGCCTCACTGTGCCTCACTTTGCCTCACTGTGTCCATGTGCATGCCTTACTGTGCCCATGCCTCACTTTGCCTTACTGTGCCCATGCCTCACTTTGCCTCACTGTGCCCATACCTCACTGTGCCTCACTGTGCCCATGCCTCACTGTGTCCATACTTCACTGTGCCCCTGCCTCACTGTGCCCATGCCTCACTGTGCCTCAGGCCTGTCTTAATGAGAGGGCACACCTGGGCACTGCCCAGGGGCCCCAGCTGCATGGGGGGCCTCTGCACTATCCCCAAAGCAGGGTGTAGAGGGGTCAGAGTGCTGGGGGGATATCTGGGGTGTAGAGGGGTCAGAGTACTGGGGGGATATCTGGGATGTAGAGGGGTGAGAGTGCTGGGGGGATATCTGGGGTGTAGAGGAATCAGAGTGCTGGGGGGGATATCTGGGGTGTAGAGTGGTCAGAGTGCTGGGGGGATATCTGGGGTGTAGAGGGGTCAGAGTGCTGGGGGGATATCTGGGGTGTAGAGGAATCAGAGTGCTGGGGGGGATATCTGGGATGTAGAGGGGTCAGAGTGCTGGGGGGGATATCTAGGATGTAGAGGGGTCAGAGTGCTGGGAGGATATCTGGGGTGTAGAGGGGTCAGAGTGCTGGGGGGATATCTGGGGTGTAGAGGGGTCAGAGTGCTGGGTGGATATCTGGGGTGTAGAGGGGTCAGAGTGCTGGGGGGATATGTGGGGTGTAGAGGGGTCAGAGTGCTGGGGAGATATCTGGGGTGTAGAGGGGTCATAGTGCTGGGGGGATATGTGGGGTGTAGAGGGGTCAGAGTGCTGGGGAGATATCTGGGGTGTAGAGGGGTCATAGTGCTGGGGGGATATGTGGGGTGTAGAGGGGTCAGAGTGCTGGGGAGATATCTGGGGTGTAGAGGGGTCAGAGTGCTGGGGGGATATGTGGGGTGTAGAGGGGTCAGAGTGCTGGGGAGATATCTGGGGTGTAGAGGGGTCATAGTGCTGGGGGGATAACTGGGGTGTAGAGGGGTCAGAGGGCTGGGGGGATATCTGGTCTGTTTACCTGCGCTGTCTCCATTGTAGGGGCCCCAGAGCATTACATTGCCCAGGGGCCCATGATGCTATTAAGACGGCCCTGAATGAGGTCAACTGTCCTCCAATCATCTCACCACTGGACAATGAGGTCCCTGTCCTCCAATCATCTCACCACTGGACAATGAGGTCCCTGTCCTCCAATCATCTCTCCACTGGACAATGAGGTCCCTGTCCTCCAATCATCTCTCCACTGGACAATGAGGTCACTGTCCTCCAATCATCTCTCCACTGGACAATGAGGCGATCATTGCAACTTTTTTATGTCCCACGGTATTTGCGCAGCGTTTTTTCAAACACAATTTCATGGGGAAAAAATACACTTTGATGAATTCTAATGCACAAAAATAAAAAACAAATATATGGAACACAAAATAACAACATGAAAGTCACATGAAAACCTTCCTTTAGGTCATTGCTAGCTTTGAAAGTGTGAATGTGTGGGCGATGAGAAGAGAAGGAATGAAGAGGGGAGTCGCTGTCCCCAGACAGATCGTCGATGTCTGATGGATAGAATGTCGGGTGGGGGATCGGAGTGATGCTTTGGTGTTTGTATTCGGCATTTTTCATCCTGACAATTTCCTAGTCTAACGATCGCGTGGAACGAGACGCAGAAACACCTTTGCAGCTGAAATGATCTGTTTCCAGTGTAATCAGAGAGAAAATGTTCTCATCATGAAGGGGAATACAATGATTTACAAAAAGTATAGAAAAGAATCACCCCCTCCTTTAAAAGAATCACATTTTGTTGTTTTGAAGCCTGAAACGAAGACAGACACGTTTTTTGTTTTATCCAGCTGTATTTACTTATAACACCCAAGTGAATGATATAACACCAACAGGCAGGGCTGCCATCGGGAATTAAGGGGCCCCTTACACAGCTTCAGGCATGGGCCCCCTGGAGCAGAGAACCGGGGGGGGGGGGTGCTGCCGCCTTAAATTGAGGAGCGGGAGGGCTGCCGCGAATTGAGAAGCAGGGGAGGTGCCACCGCTAATTGAGAGGCGGGGGGCCGTGAATTGAGAAGTGGGGGGTGCCACGATTGGGAAGGTTGCCCTGGGTACCTCTGGACCCCTTACAAAAGAAAAAGGGGGGGTAGCCATCCGGGGCCCTGGGGAACTCTGGGGCCTTTAATAAAAATTAAAAATAAATAAAATAGAAAAATGTATGGGAAAAAAGGGGGGGGGGTTGCCACCCAGGGCCCTGTAGTAAAATAAAATATATATATATATAAAAAAAATGTTTTTTATAAAAAAAAAAAGGGGGGGGGTGCCATATGGGTCCCTGGGGACCTCTGGGCCCTTTAATAAAAAGAAATAAAAAAAATATATAAAAAAAGGGGGGTTGCCATCCGGGGCCCTGGGGCCCCCGCCTTGGTGACGCTTCAGCAAATCAGGTTGCCGATAACCAGAACCGGGGAACCTGATTGGCTGAGACGGCCGTCAGTCTTATCCAAGGAACACACCTCCCGTACGTTCCGAGGATAAGACATCCGGGAGCAAAGAGCTGTACTCCGAAGGCCTATCAGAGCCTCTCCCATCCTCTGGAACTCCCTGCCCCGGTATGTATGAGCATCACCAATGTCCACCTTTAGTAGATCCCTGAAAACTCATCTATTCAGGGAAGCCTTTCCCACACCCACCTAACAACTGTGCCTGAGAAACCCCCATCAAATTGTGCCCCGCAGATACTACCTTTTGTACCACCACCCCCTCCCTTTAGAATGTAAGCTCGCCGAGCCCTCCTGTCCCAACTGTACTGAACTGTACTGTAATTGTGCTGTCCCCCCCCTATACATTGTAAACTGTTGGCACTATATAAATCGTGTATAATAATAATGTATAAAAAATAAATTAGAAATTAAAAAAAGAAGTACAGTTGAACCTCGGATTACGAGCATAATCCGTTCCAGGAGAATGCTCATAATCCAAAGTACTCGCATATCAAAGCGAGTTTCCCCATTGAAATCAATGGAAACAAAAATAATTCGCATTGACTTCAATGAGATGCAATACCGAATGCGACCAGGGGTGGGTGGCGCCAGAGAGCACCAAATATGGCTGAAAAGGCCCGAGGACACTTCGGCTTGTTTCCTGCGCCCCCGTACCTCAGGCCAAATGAGGTACTGCAGGCCTATTTTCGGCTCCGCTCGGCTTCTGCGCTCCTGTACATCAGGCCAAATTAGGTACTGCAGGCCTATTTTCAGCTCCGCTTGGCTTCTGCGCCCCCCGTACCTCAGGCCAAATGAGGTACTACAGGCCAATTTTCAGCTCAGCTTGGCTTCTGCGCCCCCGTACCTCAGGCAAAATGAGGTACTGCAGGACTATTTTCGGCTCCGCTCGGCTCCTGCGCCCCTGTACCTCAGGCCAAATGAGGTACTGCAGGCCTATTTTCAGCTCCGCTTGGCTTCTGCGCCCCCGTACCCCAGGCCAAATTAGGTACTGCAGGACTATTTTCGGCTCCGCTCGGCTTCTGCGCTCCTGTACATCAGGCCAAATTAAGTACTGCAGGCCTATTTTCGGCTCCGCTCGGCTCCTGCGCCCCGCACCTCAGGCCAAATGAGGTACTGCAGGCCAATTTTCAGCTCCGCTTGGCTTCTGCGCCCCCTCCGTACCTCAGGCCAAATGAGGTACTGCAGGCCTATTTAGCTTGAATTGAAATGTCGGAATTAAAAAAAAAAAAGTTGCTCGCAAATCAAAACGCTCTCAAACCAAGTTACTCTTAAACCGAGGTTCCACTGTATAGGACTTCAAATAGGACTGTTTATCATAAAAAAAAATTACGTATAAAAATAAGAAATGAAAAAAATAAAAAGAAATATAGTTTAGGCCTTCAAGTAAGACTTTTATCAGGCAATGATTTTATATACAATGTAAACAAAGTTCTTCACATCTCAACATTTTTGAAAACTGAGTTTAAATTCCCCAGTTAGTTAAAGTTAAAGCGCTTCTCCCCCCCCCCCCCCCCCCCCAGGGCCCCCATATCTCAGAACATCCCGTACGCCTCCTGGAATTTTCTAAACACATCAACGCGAACAATGGAGAACGACGCATAGTTAGGCCAAGGGCAAGAATTCATTTATCGGCGATAAGTAGCGGCAACGAATCGCACCCGGGGTCATAAATCACATCTCAGCCAGCCTGTCACTTAGTAGAGAGCGAGATAGACGAACAAAATCAGCCAATTATTAAATGCAGATAAACTGTATGTCAGAAAAAAATGATACTTTTAAGAACTGGGCGCTATTATCTTATAAATGGTCTGTAAATGGTGAAAGTCTGACCCCTGCTGGTGGGTTTGTTAACGGCATCCTTCTGTCTCATAAACTTTACCAAGCTTATAAATGGTCTGTAAACTGGTGCAAGTCTGACCCCTGGTGGTGGGTTTGTTAACGGCATCCTTCTGTCTCATAAACTTTACCAAGCTTATAAATGGTCTGTAAACTGGTGCAAGTCTGACCCCTGGTGGTGGGTTTGTTAACGGCATCCTTCTGTCTCATAAACTTTACCAAGCTTATAAATGGTCTGTAAACTGGTGCAAGTCTGACCCCTGGTGGTGGGTTTGTTAACTGCTTCCTTCTGTCTCATAAACTTTACCAAATGTTTCCACCAAAAAAAAAAATGTATCAATTCCTCTGAATCTTATGTGGTATTTTCATTTTGCTATTACAGGTATTTATATCGAACCAGCAATTTTAGGTAACTCTTTCTATATTATATATTCACTCCCTGCCCTCCAGGAGTTTACAATCTAAAGTCGTGGGGCCGGATTCAGAAAAGAGATACGACGGCATATCTCCCGATACGCCGTCGTAAGTCTGAATGGCCGCCGTCGTATCTATGCGCCTGATTCATAGAATCAGTTACGCATAGATTTGGCCAAGATACGAGCAGGGTCGTATCTTGGGGGGCAATAATTACGCTGGCCGCTAGGTGGCGCTTCCTTGATTTCCGCGTTGAATATGTAAATGAGCAAGATGCGCCGATTCACGAACGTATGTACGCCCGTCGCAATTAGTTACGCCGTTTACGTAAGACATACGCCTGCGTAAAGTTAAAGCTGGTCTCTAGGTGGCGCAGCCCATGCAAGGTATGAACGTCGGAACAAGCGTATCTTTTTACGTTGTTTGCGTAAGTCGTACGCGAATAGGGCTGTGCGTAAGTTACGTTCACGTCACAGGCATTGAGCCGGCGTATCTTTGGACGTAAATACGCGAATGCACCGTTCGTTCGGCCATGCATCTACATGGGGTCAAGCCTCATTTAAATACAACACGCCCCCTACCAGCCTACTTTGAATTACACGTGCTTACGCCGGCCCAGTTACGCTACACCGCCGTAACTTAGGACGCAAGTGCTTTGTGAATACAGCACTTGCCTCTCTAAGCTGCGGCGGCGTAGTGCAAATACGATACGCTACGCCCGCGCAACGTAAAACAGCCCTACGTGAATCCGGGCCTCTATCTCAAATATTACTTACCAGCACGCCCTTGGAGTATAAGCCCGCATTCACACCTAGGCGTTTTTACGCCTGTAGCGCTACGCCGCTGCCGCCAGAGGGCTGAAAACAGATGTCCCTCTATGGAGATGGTTCACATCTCCACGCCGAACGCCGGACGCCTGTCGCCTGCCGCGTGAAAAAAGGTCCCGGACCTTTTTTTCAGGCGTCTTCGAGCGTTCGGCTAGGAGATGGGAATCATCTCCATAGAGGGGGTCATCTTGGGGCACATCTAGGCGGACAATACCGGCGTTTTGTCGCCGCAAATCGCGGTACAAAACGCCGCTATTTTTAGATTTCGTCCGCCTAGATGTGAATGCAGCCTAAGAGGAAACCTACACAAGCACAGGAAGAGCATGCAAACTCCATACAGATTGGCCCGGATTCACAAAGCACTTACGCCGACGTATCTCGAGATACGCCGTCGTAAGTACAAATGTGCGCCGTCGTATCTGTGCGCCGAACCAGAAACCAAGAGACGCCTGAAAATAGGCTTCATCCGACCGACGTATCTTTCCTACGCCGGCGTATCGTGGGCGCATATTTACGCTGGCGCTCCCATTGATTTTCGATTCAAATATGCAAATGAGTGAAATACGGCGATTCACGAACGTAGTTGCGCCCGGCGTATAATATACGCGGTTTGCGTAAGACTTACGTCCGGCGTAAAGTTAATCCCCATATAGGAGGCGCAACTCATGCAAAAGGTATGGACCAGAGAACACAGCCGTCGTATTTTACGTCGTTTACGTAGTTCGTGAATATGGCTAGGCGTAGGTTACGTTCACGTCTTAGGCAGTTGTTTTGACGTGATTCTGAGCATGCGCACTGGGTTGCGTCCACGGGATGGCGCATGCGCCGTATGTTATTCGTATCTTTATGACGCTCAATCCATCATTTACATGGGGTCACGCCTCATTTGCATTTGAAAATTTCTAGCATCAGATCATGACTATTGGCCAGATTCAGAGAGAGTTATGCCGGTGTATCAGTAGATACGCCGACGTAACTCTGAATCTGCGCCGTCGTAAATTTTTAGCGTATTCTGGAAACCAGGGTGCAATTTTCCCGCTGGCCGCTAGGTGTCGCTTCCGTTGAGTTCGGCGTAGAATATGAAAATGCCTAGATACGCCGATTCACGCACGTACGTGCGCCCGTCGCAGTAAAGATACGCCGTTTACGTAAGGCATTTTCGGGCGTAAAGTTATTCTAACAAGTAGCTGGCCTAGTCAATGTTAAGTATGGCCGTCGTTCCCGCGTCGAAATTTGAAATTTTTACGTTGTTTGCGTAAGTCGTCCGTGAATGGGGCTGGACGTAATTTACGTTCACGTCGAAACCAATACGTCCTTGCGGCGTACTTTGGAGCAGTGGACACTGGGATATGTACACGGACGGCGCATGCGTCGTTCGTAAAAAACGTCAATCACGTTGGGTCACCAATAATTTCCATAAAACACGCCCCCCCAGCCTCATTTTAATTAGGCGCGCTTACGCCGGCCCCATTTACGCTACGCCGCCGTAAGTTAGGAGGCAAGTGCTTTGTGAATACAGTACTTGCCTCTCTGACTTAAGGCGGCGTAGCGTAAATACGATACGCTACGCCGCCTTAAAGATGAGGCGACCTACCTGAATCTAGCTATATATATGCTATATTTTGTAAAGCATAATATACATTCATTATAATAAAAATATATTTCGAATAAAATATAATAGTGTAAATAATTTAATAAATAACCAAAAACTCTATATTGCAGACTTTACTGGTAGGAGAGAGTCACAAAAACTTATTTTAATTTTTTTTTTAAATTTATTACAAAATCACAATAAAAATGTTAAAAACATAGGAATTGATACTCTAGTGCAATGTAAACCATTTTAATGAATTGGTACCAACTGTCCTTGCTGTGTGATTGTGGATCAAACAGCAAGGAAAATTGGTGGCAATTCATTAAAATGGCCTATATTGCACGTTTGCATGTTTTTAACATTTTTATTGTGATTTTAAAACAAATATT